>NC_039290.1:0-88678 GCF_003368295.1 Carassius auratus
AACACATTTGAAAAAATTAAAACATTTATTAAACTCTATCCATTTTCAGGTAGAGGTGTATTCACATCCGTAAGGATAGGTAAATAATCGGTTTTAAAGTTTCAACACTTTGTGCGGTTGTTTAATGTCTCAGTCCACCACAGCGCTCCAGAATGCTATAATGGCAGCACTAGTGTGAGGACATGCGATATTGTTTGAATAAATATTGCTTTCAGAAAGCTTCTTTACTGAAACATTAAAACAGACATGACATTCACATACCTCACAATATTAACGTACATGGAGGGCTGCTCTTCAAACCGTTAGTTCACCAAATAATTAAAATGTTTATAATTTACTCTCCCATGTTTTTCCAGACTCATACAAAATCTGCTATTTTTTTGAAAACATATGAATATATTTAATATTCTCTTTTTGTGTCCTCATTGCTGGTCTGGGAGACCAGTATTTTATTTTGAACATACATGTTTGCTATCATATAATTTAAGATGTATTCATATATAAATATCAGAATTTACTTCTACAATAACTCTATATTTATGAAGCTTGAAAATACTGATTATCTAAACTATAAATGGATTAACAAATATTATGAGAAAACTAAAAATATATTAATTTATGTTGTAAAGACAGACAAAAGTCTTATAGGTTTGGAATGACTTGAGGGCAAGTAAATGATTTTTTGTGTGAACTTTACCTCTAAGAGCGAAGACAAGAATAATGACTCTCCAAATCAGACAACTCCAAAGTTGGTTTGAGTTCTGCAATAAAAAACACAGACATCAATGGTCTTAATGAAATGAGCACGTAATCACACTGTTGTTGCATCAAAATGTGAAGTAAACTGGCAGGAGACAACAGAAAAATTTATTTTCTAAAAATAACTTACATAAAATCTCAAAGGAATGATGCTCTCCCATGTCTCTTGCTTTTAACATCTACAAAAACAAAAAACAAACATTATTTTACTCTTAGTAAAACACAACAACAACTGATAACATGAAATTATGAAGTTTACTTGCCTTAAACGATCTTTCCCTCTCTTCAGAAGAAGCTGAGAAAACCACCTCCTCACACAAGCAGACCTGTGTGTCCTTAACTCCAGTTAGTTTGAGTTCTGCAAAGAGGGACATCAATGGTTTCAATAAAATATTAACATATACATACATACATATATAAAATCACACTGTTTTTGCATCAAAATGTGAAGTTAACAGGCAGGACACAACAGAAACATTAGTTTTCTAAAAAAAAAAGTAATAATAATTTAACTTACATCAGTCTCAAAAGAATGAAGTTATCTTGTCTCTGGATTTCAACATCTAAAAAAAAACACACACAATATTTTAGTCTTAGTAAAAATAAAGATAACTTGATGTTATTCTGAAGTTTACTCTCCTTAAACCGTCTGTCCCTCTCTTCAGAAAAACACCTCCTCCTCATCCTCACACAGGTCTGTGACTCCTCACACAAACAGCTTCTGTGTCTTTAACTCTCAGCGCGGGACAATGAAGACAGGAGCTGGACAAGTCTGAAATATTACATGTAAAACATACTTTTAACAGTTACCAGCCTTCAACAGCCTCTAAATAATTATGCTAGTCTTTACTACACAATGCCGTTTCCCTTTAGGAGACAAACATACATTCAGTTTAACCCGCGAAAAAAAAGACAAATTCACATGAGCGTAACCGTGACCATAACCCGTCTGTTTAACGCCTCAAAGAGAACAGATAATGTAAAATCTTATGTAAATATGACAAAATACATTCACAGACGTTTATTATTAAAAGTACATCCTCCGTTCAGTAACGTTACATGAGGCAGTTAAGACCTCCGTGTCCGAGGCGAAAACCGCGTCCGTTTTTTTTTATATATAACGTATATAACGTTAAGCTTCCTTTGTTTCCGCCTTTCATAAAACCTTCCGCCTTTCATACAACCGGGGGTAAACAATAAACCAGATAACTTTACCATTTTTGAATATTTAACGTTACTTACCATAGGCTTTCACTCGCTTCTCGCTTCTATCACGCTGAGAAAATGCGGCTGCTCGCACTGCGAGACGTACGATTTTGACGTGACGTGCGTGCTCTCCTTCACGTCCGCGTCCTCAACCCACCCCGCTGGGTTAAAAAAGAAAGTTATTTTCAACCCAAACTTGGGGTTTAAAACATCCCAAAGTCCTATCCAACGGCCTCAACCCAGCAGTTTGGGTTGAAAAAACAACCCAGCGTTTTTTTAGAGTGTAGGCTTAAAAGTTGCCTAAAGTGATGGAAGTGATCAAGTTTGTGGAATATGACACACAAAATGTACAAATGTCACTATAATTGGTGTCCCTGGGAACTCTGTGACTACCCTAGTCGCTATAAACAGCAAAAAATGATCTGCAATTTTTTTAGCCAATCGATAATTGGTCGGCCTGTCAGTCCTTGTCTGTGGAGAGTGAGGTTTTGGAGAGAGCTTGTGTAATTGAAGGGTGGGCAATGGGTCTAATTCACTGGTGTACATTAGGAAACTGGCTACCCAATGCTACAGCACTTTACTGTAAATCTGGGCCTTTGCTCTTTGAATCTGAGCTTTCCTTCACAGAATTGATTTTTATAGTTTCACTGTTTGATTTCAAATGTTATCTTCCATTCTCATCACTGTTGCTTTTGGGCAGTTGTCTGACTTTTGTTACCATTTGGTTTTCATTATTTCATTACTTGATCTCTTTCCCTTTTTTACCTCCCCACCCTTGTGTCTTGTACCTTTCTGTCTCTGTTACCATCCTTCCTTTGGCGCCGTGTTTCTGTAGGACCAGGCTGTCAGGTCCCTGCCACCACTACCTCTGCTGACTCTCCTCTTTCCTCTCAATCTGCACCTCCTCCTCCACCACCACCCTCCACTTGCCAACCTCCTCATCACCCTGCGCTCCAGAGTCAGCCTCCATCTCTCTCTCTGGCTCTTCTCCGGCCGCCACACCCCCTCGCTCCATATCTCCTTTTCCCATCCTGTCTGTCATACTCTCTGCTCAGCGCCTCTCTCGGAGCCACTAGGAGTGTTGTTCATGCCAACCAACACACCAGCTTTCAGCCCCCATCATTCCTACTTCGGTTAAAAATGATGTCCCTATAGTGCAGGATGCTGCAGGTACCTATCTTTTCTCCACCCCTGAAACACTGCAGCTCTAGAGTAGACAGTAAGTTGGACTAAGGGCTAGCAGTTACAAAGCATTAGCTGGTTACAACTCTTTAGCATTTTACACATGCCAGTATAGTTCATACAACCACTCCTGGTGGTGGTTTATTCTTGTGTAGTACATTGCACACATGCCATTAGGTCCACTTTCTAAAAATACTGTCCATTAGTAGCCTGCTGTAAAGGGTTTTGTTTAATCATGCCAGGCTTCAATAGAGTCATGTTGATGCCTGCTGGCCAGGACAGGGTGCACATCATTAGCCACTGACCTCAGGCTTATGGAAGGGAATCCTGCTCTCCCATAAAGCCATATGTATGGGAGCTCCTTTGAACTCTCTCAATACCTAGACGTGACAATCATGTTAAAATGTCACCAATACATTACGCAAATGGGACTGTCTCTGTTTGATTATGGCATAGAATCACATTGTACATTATTTAGATGTAGGAGGAACCTTTGTGGGTAGCTTTTAATAGGGCGCATGTGGCTACTCCTGCTTGCAGAATTGCTTTGCTGCTCATCGTAATGAGTGAAGTCTAACCCGTATATGTCTTTTTTGCAAACAGGCAACACCATCTCTATTCCCACTGCAGCTGGCGCCAAGAAACGTTTCTGGATCATCGAGGACATGTCACCCTACGGCAAGCGCCGCAAGACTCCTTCATCCCGCAAGATGCTCGATGAAGGCATGATGCTGGAAGGGTTCCGCCGCTATGACCTCTATGAGGACTGCAAGGATACGACCTGTCAGTTTTCCCCTGAAGGTAACCCACTATCACTGCACACGGGAGAACTGCGGCTACAAGTTCTGCGGCCGCACCCACATGTACAAGCACGCCCAGCCACCACGACCGCGTGGACAACCTGGTCCTGGATGACTTCAAGCGCTTCAAGTCTTCATTGTGCTGCAACTTCCCCGACTGCCAGTTCTCCGGCAACAGCACCCACTTCCACTGTCTACGCTGTGGCTTCCGCTGCACAGACAGCACCAAGGTGACGGCGCACCGCAAGCACCACGGCAAGCAGGACGTGATCAGCGCCGCCGGATTCTGTCAGTTCAGCTCCAGCGTGGACTGCGAGGTGGCAGACTGCAAGTACAAGCTCAAGTGCTCACATTTCCACTGCACTTACCCAGAGTGCAAGCACACAGTGGTGGGCATGTCACAGATGGATTCCCATAAGCGCAAGCATGAGAAGCAGGAGAGGGGAGAGCTGCCTTCAGTCTCCCCCAACCAGGATGGGAACCACCACCACCACCACCATACAGGCCTAGCCCTACCCCCAATGCCCATGAATATGCCCCCAACATCACCCGGCACACCAGGGCTGAACCACAACAATATGGCCATGTTCCTCCCTTCAGCAGGGGCCAACAATGAGTACGAGCATCCGGGCTCAGCAGTCAACCTTGACAGCTCTCTGAACCTTGGGACGGACACCAACAGCTCCTTGTTCTTCCTGAAAAACGCTGCTGGGTTGGGCCTCAGTGACTCCATGGACCTGAGCAAAAAGCAGTCCCTGGCCACTAGTTCTGGTAGAAACCCTCAGGACGACAATACCGGCACATCTGGCGATCTCGAAGACGACTTATCACCTGAGGAAGAGCTGATTGCTGACGAGGATGATGATGATGAGGATGATGAGGATGATGATGAAGATGATGAAGAGGAAGAAGCAGAGGAGAACATGAATACAGACTCATATGAAGATTCCATGCCAGAGCCAGAAGTAGACAAAGACAATGGAGAGAGTTTTGATGCTTCCATGAACCACACAGAGACTTCCCGCCTAGATAAAGAGGAGCCGGAGGCTGAGCCCTAATCTATGCTGTAGAAGGAGAACTATGAATTCCCTGAACAAACGCAAGTTTGAGTGGCCTCATTTATCATGCTTAGAGACGCAGCGGATGACAAGAAAACAACCAACTACAAGAAAAGTGAAGGCCCAAAATGATTGATTATGATGTTTACACGATGACCAACATTATTAATTTAATTATGCATTAAAAAATGAACCGAGAAATAGACAGACGAGGCCCTCTTTTACTCATGGGTGGCTGTGTAAACCTCTTGTGTGTGCATGTTTGACTTTAATTTATTTGATTTCATTCGTTACTTTCTGTGTGTGGAAAAAAAAAGGAAAAACAATCTCTCAATATATGACTATCTATATAAAGTAGATGTGTGTGGATGCTAATGTACATTTTTATTGCAGTCACTGGATTGCAGGACCCTCGTACCCACCCAAAAGCGACGAAAAGCGTACATTGCAGGAAATCTTTTATAAATAATGTTGCTCAGATAATTGATTCAGAAACACCTTGTGTCATTTTTATTATTGATAATATCATTGAAGTGCAGGGGCCTGCGTCAGTGCTTTGACTCCGTTTATCATTTGTTTTTATTATTATTATTTAGAGTTATTACAGTTCTCACTTAAACCTGCTGTCATGGTCAGTGGTGTCATAGGCTCCATTCCATGTGGACATTCGCCTCCGTCTTCAGGACAAACAAACAGTGACCAGTGACTGCATAGCTTCAGGTCATAAAGCACTGATCTCAGTGAACGCTAGCCCTCACTCGATTTCTGTTCCTTCTCCTATTCTCAATGAGGACCCATCTAGCATTGCATATTCATAGTGCACTTTTGTATAGATGAGAGCAGATCCTCGAGCCTCTATTTACATCGATTGCATTACTATGGCTTTGTGTTTGTTTGTTTGTTTTTGCATTATTCTCTAATTGCACAGGCATGACCAGATGATTTCAATGGTGAGAGTCGGCGCCCCTTTGTTTCAGAGAGTTTTGTAATGTGATGATGGTGCTACTGCCCAGTGTGAATGGGAGGAGATTACACTTATGTCTTTGTCTATGATCCACAAATAGATGACCTAAAGTGTCCAACAAACACAGTGCAGGAGTGAAGTGTGTCTCTGAATGTAGGGAAAAGATGTGTATAGGTGTTATTCTTCTTTCCTTTTCCCTTCGCAGTTTCTGCAGCATGAAAAGAAAAATAGTGGCTGCAAAGTCTGAAGATGGAGACTCAGTTTTTTTTTTCAAGCTTCTTTTTCAGAAGCATCAAATATCTGTTTCTAAAAAGAAGAGGAAATGTGGAGATAGACTTTTTTCTCGATGGCTGAATGAGGGCAGATATCACAAAGGCAACATGATGGAAAGTGTGTGATTTTATGAATTGTACAGACAGAAAACATTGTTTCAAGCTTTTGTTTTCTCTTTACAACAGCTGTGGTTTCACTCCAATAATAAGTTATTTAATATTTATGTGACCTTGCAATGAGGAAATTCTAGTTTTTTTTTTTTTTCTTCACTTTTTAGGTTCATTTTTACTTTTTGAAATTATGGCATAAATCTTTTAACAGGGAATTTGCTTTATGATGTGGTTTAGTTCACTTTGCTTTGATGCACAAATAGTCTTCAGTGTGGTGAAGAACTGTTGTTCTCTTTTATTTAAAAAACAAAAACAAAAAAAAGTTTTTTTTTCTTTGCTTCCAAGATTGGATGATTTTAATATGAAACAGGCATGCTAGAACCTGGCTTGCCTAACGAGTAACACTAATGATGACTGTAATTTAAATGAATTCTATACAGAGGAAAATATTGCAGTGCTTCGCTCTGAATTAAAAAAAGAAAGAAAAGAATGATTTTGTTTGCTTGGCCTCCATTGAATATAAACAAGGAAACGTGTGGTGAGGAAATGAATGATTTCCTAAACACCGCTTTAAACGAACTATCATAACTTAACTAAATGTGTAGATGGTTATCTTCGACAATGTTGTTTTGGGAGGGGGGAAAAAGTTGTATAGTATTTTCTTCTGTAAAAACTATATATGAACAAAAATGCTTTTTGATTAAAAGCTTCCTTTAAAAAGAAAATGGAAAAAGAAGAAATAATGAATAAAAAGTAAAAAACGGAACTAACACCAGTATAGTTTGCTTGTATGTGTGTGAGTGCGACTGTATGTAAGTGTGTGTGTGAGATTTTATTGTTATTACCATGGTTTCCCCATAGTGGTAGAGGAATTAAATCTATACGAGTCACATATCTTTTACGCAACAAAGTCATCATTTTCAAAGTTGTATATCACAATAACAATATCTGCATAATTTAATACCATCCACAACGCTTTGTCTGCTATTGTTTTGGTGTTTGTTTTTTATTTAATTGAACTTATGTATTTTGCATATGGCATGCCCCTCTCACAGGCCGTTTGTTCTCTGGTCTCAAGTGCAAAAGCGCAGAACTGACTCTGAAGCAGCTGTTTGCCTGGGAGATACTGTGCACTTGATTACATTTTATGCGTGTAAAATAGCAGGATTTGTAAAGAGTCAAAATAAAGAAATTCTAATTATTATAACAATGCAAAGGTTCCACACAGTGTTTCTTAACATCATCTATATCTGTATTTTCTCTGTGCTGTAGAGAGAAAGGTAAGGAATGTATGGTTAATAAGCCCTCCTCCCGTTGAGACTGTTAAAGGGTATAAGACCCCCGGTCTGTGGCACAACACGGAGGACACCAGGAACGCTGCTCTGACTGAGGAAGACATTTTAACATCCTTGTTACTTTTCTCTACAGACCAAGAATTTTATACAATAAATTCAATACGTGTGTGCAAACAATAGCTCATAAAAATCTGACTTTGACATAGTCATGGAGCCATATTTAGGAAACAAATGCTCTCTAGTGCATTTCGGGAAAGTTTCTAGCACTTTCAAATGGTGTTTGTTTTTTCATTCTTCTCTCTCATTGTGCAGGCAGCTCGTCGCTTTGACCAGCTTATACCGTCCTGTCCCACTCGCTGCAGCTGTTCTCTTGCCTCACCCTCCTCTTCCTTCTGATGTGTCTTTAAATAAAAAACGTGTAAAGCCACCACCATCTGTCTGCCAGCTGGCATCCTGCATATAATCTTGAAAAAGACAACTATGGAAATTATATTACACAAAAACCAGACGGAAACGACCTCTAAACTAGCGCAGGCTGCTGTTGGAACAACAGATCACCTTATTGTCTAAATTATAAGGGAGGGAAAAAAAAGAATAATTCCTGAATTTGTTGTATAAATTGCATCCGATTATGTAAATTGTTGCAAACAAGATTTGAACACTTAAACCACAGTTAAAAATGCGAGAATTTGTTTACATTCAAATTATACATTATATATCAAATATTCAAATGACAAATCAAGTATAAATCTGTTTCAAAGTGAGCACAAGCATGCTTTTAATGCAAAACAGGGCAAAACCAAGACATTTAAATTAATAATGCAATTCTATATAAAAATGTGTATGTATAGAAAGAGAGAGCATTCATGCTAAATAATTATACTTTGTATAGGTGTGTATTAAAAATAATGTATTTTATATAATGAAATATATTAATAAATGTATTAAATTTAAGTAGATAGGTTTCGACATAGCAAAAAAAGTTAATTCAGGAAAAAAATATATAGCATTATTTGTGTGCACTTGATTTGCAATGAATTTCATATTTTATTTTACACACATTCAGAAACTTTGTGGGCCACCATATGCAGGATTAAAATAATTAATTTCTTATATTGTGCGTATTTATCTGATAGATTTCACATGAAACAGATACATACCACTGCATGAACGTCTCATCTCTATAGACTTTTTTTTTTTTTTTTTTTTCATTTTTCATTCCCATCATAATGAGCCGTGTGTGCAGTCATAGTGGGTCCGGATCTGACTCGTACTGAGGATTGATGTTCCAGGAACAGGTTGTGTGAGACGCCGCAGCAGCAGCAATATATGAGGAACAATGGAGCCCCGAAACATGCGACAGGTGTTCTGTACATATGTCACAGCAGCGGTGCTCACACATCACCTCCACAACCCATTAGGATGCACAAGAATCAACCATAATATTTCAAGCAATTGAGTTGACAGGAAAGCCATGTACATTTTGCTTCTTATTGGATTGTTCAATTGCATTACACCCACAAACATATTACAACAACTGTGTATTTCCGACAATTCAGAAGTGTACAGTTGTTTAGTTACAAATCACATTTCATATGCTTGTCATAAACATTGAAAGAATCATTCCATTTGACCATATAATTGCAGCATTGTTCTGTTTTTAGTGGTGCCTGCAAGTCTCATCCATTTCCTCGTAACCTTTGGCATTCATATTCATTTTGCCATTTCCACTCATACATGGCTTTATTTAAAGAGACTTTGGTCAGAGTTTAAAAAAAGGTCTCTGCTGTGCCACTGGTAGCAGCTGCTGCTTGTGTAAAAAATAAAGTTCAGGGACCCCAAAGGAAAACGAGAATTAGACACACATTCAGCCAATTTAACTTTAACAAGACCTTATTGGCCGTAATGTCACAGGCCCGCTATGTACAAATGCTGTTCTCTGTATTCATGTCTACTGAAATGAGGAGAAATGCTCAATTATGTTCTGGATCAGGGGAGATTTCAGCATAAATATGACTCTAAATGAGTGTAGTCAGACACAACCAGCTCATTCAGTAGAAAGTATTTCTGAAAAGCAAAATGAGCAAATCCAAAACTCATGATGAATGATTTAATATCCACTTATCTGAACATTAACTAAAGACGCACCTGTCAAAATCACACAAGTTTTTACTTGAAGCTGCACAGCTGCACATAAACAAGTGAAGAATTTCAGTCTAAGATGCACACGTACAAACTCACTGGGCCAAATTTCCAAAGTGTCAATCTTTCTACAGTTTTTTCAACAATTTTGTGCAAGTGATAACAGGTTCTTACTCTGTGGGTTAGTCAGTAAATGTAACGTAACATAAACATAAATGTAACCAACCGTGATTTAAGATAATTTCTAACCCAAATATTATTAGACAAAAAAATTTAATATTTAAAAAAAACCTTGTTATAGGTAGTTAAATACAAATACGAACTATATAAAAACCCAGTAATAATCTGTAAAAACTTATTTATATAAAGTTTTAGCAACATTTGACAATAAGGTTCCATTAGCCAATAATAGTTAATAATTAACATTAACAATAAGCAAAACATTTGTTACAGTATTTATTAATCTTTAACTTTAGTTAACAAAAATAGGGTACACTTTATTTCACGGTGTCCTTGTTACACATATTACATGTACTTACTACAGTAATAACAATAAATTAAGCATAATTACATGCAACTAACCCTACCCTCATCCAAACCACATAGTAAGTACATGTAGTACTTAAAATTACTCGGTACTAATTTGTATAATTACATTGTAACAAGGGCACAGTAAAATAAAGTACAACCTAAAAATACAACTGTTTATTGTTGGTTCATGTTTGCTCAGGTCCAATAAAATAATTTTAACAGACACAAATTTTGATCTTAATAATGCTAAAGTAAATAATCTTAGTAATTGTTAAAGAAATTGAATCTTATTGTAAAATGTTACCAAAATGACTTTGTTTCTAAAACAACACTCTCATTGGTGAAAAAAGGGGTTTGTTTGTCATTTGATATATACATTTATATATGTATTTGATATATATACTGTACAATGCCAGGTTGAAACAACTTAATATTCCTGAGCTGAGGCGGGCAGGCCGTGACATCACAACCAGCCAAACTCTGACTGGCCTTTGCACTTCACAGTCTTTCTTGGCGCCCCTGGCTGAAAGTAGGCTCTATCAAATTAAACAAAGAATTTAATAATGCAGGCATGTGTAATATTTTTCGAAGGCGGCATTTCCGTATGGCTGTCGCTATACCTTACACAATCCTCAGACCGAGATTAATACCACTGCCATTCCCTATGGTTTTGTGAAACACCGCCACTGGGCTGGGCGCTCTCATTTCACGTGCGCACAGATTCTGTGCAGGTCTGATTACGGTGCGATCTCTAATCAACACAAGGATTAATCACCATAGGATTGAATAATATGTGCAAATGACGATATAAAACGGTTTTAGCACACTTTGGCTGGGAGCGGTTAGATTATATGCAGTTTGTTTAAAGGCTGAGTAGCCATCTCTAGAGCATGGGCAGTTCTGTTTCAGCTCTTTATGACTCCTTCCAGAAAGAGAGTATTGGGAGCAACAAGGCATTACTCTCTCGCACACATGCACATGCGTACGCCAGCGAGGGCCATTTACTTACCAACTAAGGAGATCCTTAAGTGCTAAGCTGTAAATTTGGTTAATTTAGCACGATTCCACAGAGAATTGGTGGGTTTTCTTGCGGGGGAAAGCCCAGCAGGCTTGCTGAGAATGAGTGGAGATGGTTAATGTGGTCCTTAGCGCCTTGATGACGGCAGGAACACGGGCTGACAGCACGCCGGAGCTATAAAACAGAGCCGTAAAGACAGGGGCACAATGCACAGCAATATGAATATTGCTCGAACTTAATACAATTAGCTTCTATTGAAGAAAGATAAAAATGTTCAATACTTAGAGAAAATGGTGTATACAGATGGAGACGTGGCCCTGTGAAATCAAACGTCCAGGCAATCGACGCTGGAAAACATCAAACAAATGTACGCAATAAGTCGCGATATTTCACATTGTCAAAATGTGTGTGCACTGCTTTTTGTGATTAGATGCACCTGCACACAGTGAAACGTTAATATATTAAGGATACAAACCAGACCATTTTCAAATTGAACCTTATTGAATGAAAAAAACAGAGGGAGGGAGAAATAAAAGCCGGCTTCCGATTCTGTCCAATTAACTGACTCTTAAATCAGACTTGATTGAGGGGGAACAAAGAGAATTAGAAAAGCGGCTCTTTTGATGAACCACACAGGATATGACGACATGCCGCAGTTCTCCACACTTCTGCGCCGACACTAAAGCCAACGGCTATGTGTGTTTGCTTGATGACTGTAAGGACATGACAGAATCTCCCAATGCATCCTTGTGAACCGGCTCAAGGTAAATGAGAGCTTTTAAAATGCATTGTTTGGTGCAGCAGCTGCAGCCTTCATGGAAGGAAAAGTGAAAACAGGTGGACAAGGCTTGTGCTAATCTTTCACATTATGCTGATGGTTGAGAACACATTGGACTCCTCACCACCGGCGGCGCCAGCGGGGGTCTTGGGGGGTCTCAAGAGCCTGCCAAAAAATGCCTTGACCCCCCACCCCCTGATTAAAAAATATATAACGTTATATTCGGGATAAAGATCCAAAAATGTTTATCTTCAAACTACGCAGAACAATAATAAATAATAATAATTTCGACATTTATTCGTACACTGAACCGAGAACCGTTGCTGTCGGACGCGTCCAATTCGAGAACCGATGAGTTGATGATAACTGCGCATGTGTAATTCAGCGTGAAGCAGACTGACACAGAGCGCATCTGAACCGAACTGATTCTTTTGGTGATTGATTCTGAACTGATTCTGTGCTAATGTTATAAGCGCGGGTAAACCAAAGGCTTGAATGAAGGGCAATCATCGCCAATGACGGCATTACATCGGGCACAAAAGAACCGGTGAACAATTTTTTTTTCAACTGGTTTATTTGATCGAATTGTCCGAAAGAACCGGTTCACTTGAGCACCTGCTCCTTTGCCCCTTAAGTGCCCTTTTGTCCAGCAGGGGTTCAGATAAAAAATCGGCAGCTGGCAGCAGGAAGTGGCTGCCATTGACAGCCGGAAGGCAGTAACTGACAGCCGGAAGGCAGTAACTGTCAGCCGGATGGTAGGCGGGACCTGCCATTCGGTGGGAGCCAATCAGTATCGACCAACGTGGGCGCAACCAATCAGATATAACTGCACCCAAACGCTTCAGTAATGGTTGCGATTGATCAAACGGTAAGTTCAGAAATTGGTCATCGGAGTAATTAATGTTTTTTTGCGTTGTAAGTTTGATTTTAATTGGTATCTTGGTGAACGACTTGGTAGACTTGGTGTCTACTTTGGTTTAATTGTTCAATGAAATCTAATTAGTGGTAGCAACGTTGTTTGTGTACCTTGTTAGGGGCCTACCATTAACTTCAAATTACGTTTGACGTACCATTAAATATTAACGTTTGTTAGCGTGTTAACAGTCTATTGAATAATATAAAAGAATGTTGTTTGACTGGAATGATAGAAGATACATTTGCAACACTAACCATATATTTTTGCATGTTAAGTCTTTCAGGAGATTGTGTGATATACATGAACTTAAGAGTTCTTAAAATTAAGTTTTTTTTTTTGCACTATTGAGGTGTGTTTTCTCTAATACTATGCATGTGCAGAACTGTTCTGTGTACCAGTTGAAGTTGTAAGCATGTGAATGCAAAACAATTATTATTATTATTATTATTTTTATTATTATTGTTATCTATACAAAATATAATGGACCGGTTCATAATTCCTTATAACTTTTAGGTCTAGTTTCACAGACAGGGCTTGGATTAAGCCAGGATTAGGCTGTAGTTAAATTTAGAACATTGAAGTAGCTTTTGTAAACATGCATTTAGAAAGAAAAAAAACCCATTAATGATGTGCATCTTGAGACAAAACCATGGCACTGACACCTTTTTTTTATTTTTTTGTAATACCCAATAGTTGCCAGATGCTGTCCTGTTGAAAATTCTTCTTTACATGATCCTGGAGGAGGGTGATGCTACATTACTAAGTCCGTCTTTGGTTTGTTCCAAATTCAGAAGTCTGCTGTATTGTATACAGACTCCTTTCGAAAGAGGGCACAATCCAGCTGGCTTGGCGGAGTATCTTCTTTTACATATTTGATTAGAGGTTTAAAAAGGTGCCATAACATTACATTTCTCAGTTGCCATGTCTGAATGTTTATCTTTAGTAATAATGCTGTTTTCATGCTCCTCATCTCAATATACAGGTGGAACAAAATGGAGAACAAGTCTAAGCCATGTCAGGAATTCAACAAAATGTACACCCTGCAGACACTGAGACGAGGTTTACAACAACTGCTTACCAGGTGTGCAAATTATGCATGAAAATGTAATCACTGCTCTGTACATGATGACAAGATGCAATGGGAATAATCATTAATATGGCTGTGCATGCATGTCTACTGTTAATAAAGCAATTTAGGTATTAAAGTCACCATTTTCTTATGTATAATAAAATGCAGCAGCTAGAGTTCTTCCTAGAATCAGGAAGTATGACCGGATTAGCCCAGTTCTGTAAACCCTGTACTGGCTCCCTATCAAACATCGTATAGATATTAACATCTTCAATTTATATTAATCTGTTTCTTTCTTATTTGAAGGTCACTGCAGTCACCCGGATCGAGTACGTATCCAGACCAGATGGTGGATCGCACCTAGAAAGGACTTCTACTGCCCTGAAAGACAGCGGAGACCAGGACAACTAGAGCCCCAGATACAGATCCCCTGTAAAGACCTTGTTTTTTCTCCATTTTGTCACCGGTGGAGTTTTGGTTCCTTGTCGCCTCTGGCTTGCTTCGTTGTGGTCACTTCATTTACAGCGATATCACTGACATGATTGCAAATGATTCCACAGATACTATTTAAACTGAACCGAGCTGAAGGATGACATCACTGAATTGAATGAAACTGCCTTTTAAACTGACTACAAACTGAGTTTACTAATGTCCTTCTGCATTATTGACTGACACACTATTTTCCTATTTAATACTGTAAAGTTGCTTTGCTTTGATCTGTATTATTAAAAGCACTATATAAATAAACGATGCTTGACTTGACCATGTTGCAAGAGGAAAATGAGGGGAGATGCACATCCACCCTGGGTTTTACAGTGATTGGTGCAAGATGCTGTTGAAGTAACTCTGTATACCTCATCAGTTCTGATCTAAGAGTCTTGAAAATACCTCCGGATTGTTGTTAGTGATTCTGATTGATATTTTAGTCTGCTTGCTTACTGGATATATTTTATACTGTTGACATTGTAAAGCACTAACTTTGATAACTTACTAACCCAGTTACAAATTTAACAGCTACTATATACTCTCTCTCTATATATATATATATATATATATATATAGTTGTTTCTTGAAATACTACAAATATAACCGCAAATTATGATTTTAAATAAAGGTCTCTGAGACTTCTCTCTTTTCAGTCATTTGTGTATATAGCCTATAATAAATATACAACATACACCCAGTAAGTGCCACTCTCGTATATAAATATAAATTGTTTTATTTCACACAAACAATGATACATGCATAAACATTCAGCTGGAAATTAACGTTTAGAAAAATGATCTTATTTCTTCGTTTATATTTGATCAATATTTTAAATCAAATAATATACAATACTGACCTTTATACTTATTTAAAAAAGTATTAAACATAATCATAAGTGTACATAATTATTTATTTGTCTTGTTGCCGCCGGCAGCCTCCTCCAATTTCCGGGTATTAGCGACAGCTGCCATCCGGTTTTATTGGCAGCCACTTCCTGCTGCCAGTGACAGCCACTTCCTGCTGACAGCTGCCGATTTTTCGCTGAACCCCCTCTCCTTTTGTCAAAGCTAAATTTCCTCGAATTTTTTTTTGATATAACATAAACTTTTGTGAATGCCTGCCCACGCCCAATCACAATATTAGTACAATTTATTAATAATAATTTAGCCGTAAATAAAATGACCAACATGAAGACCTTTCACCTGACTACGACCTCATCCAACCGGGAAGATTCATCACGCTGCACGCGCATTTTTTTAATTGCTAGAGGATATTTTCAACATCGTGGCGGCTGGTAAGTGGTGTTTCATTCTCAGCGAAGTGATTTTGATGTTTATTTACTTATTATTATTTTACAAGAACGATGTGATGTGAGAACATGCAGATATGTTGTTCATATTGCTGTGTGTGGCCTGTAGTGTAGAAGTAACACTAGCGTGCTGTTTGAGGGAGAAAAGTTTCACAGGTATCGAGGGGTCTGGTCTTTTTTATGTTATTTGACTAAACTTTTATTATATTATAGTACTTATTTATTTTTAACACGTAATTATCACAACACTGGAAAAGCTTATTCAGATTTTCTCATTCTCTGAATTATCATTATAAAAATAAAAACAATTCAGAAATGAATTAAAATATAATTATATTTTAAATGTGATGCAAATATTTTTTCTACAATAGCAACAGTGTTTACAACAGCAAGACCACTTTAGCCTGTAAACTCAATAATATCTATCTGGAAATAAATGTAAAAATATCAATGTCAATAAAAATGCATAATATACCTGACATGAAAGTGAAGTGTGAAGGATATGAATAACAAATGTAGCCTGTCCTTTGTTTACATTGCAAAGGTGTTTTTGTTGTTTAGTAGCAGTAATATTCAGTTATTAGCCATGTCCACTGTATTTTTTGTTGGTTTTCATGAGACCCCCCCCTTGAAAAGACCAGGACCCCTCATGATTATATCATAATTTATTAAATAGTAATGCATTATTTCATTTATTCATTAAAGTGAATAATAAATCAATATGATATAAATAATATAATTATTTAAAAATATATTATTTACATAGAATTAAATGAGGTAAACACATTTACTTAATTTGCCATTAATACAAACTTTTACAGAAATGTAAAAATTTGTGGCAGATAGTTGAAAGTAAAGTGATGATTGCATTAACGTTTCATGCACGCTCTTGTAATGCCATCTCCAAAGAAAGTGTGATGGTTAAACATGTCAGTCAGAAGCACCCTTTATATCTGAATGAATGGTTTTGGACAATTTAAAATATGCACCAAATCTAATTCTGATACTAAAAACAGGCTTGTGAGCTTAATGGTTTTTGACGGTCTTTTTTCAGTGACATGCAATTTGTCTTTGCACACTAAACATGAAACTGCTTAGCTACGCCACACTATCACAGTCAGTCAGAACTATTTGATGTTTAATGTAGTTATGTGATTGCAGGTTTTTGAACTTATGTGATTTTGTAGTGGGCGTTGATACAGAGGATGACCCATTAGAAATAAAACCAAATGACGTTGTGTGTGGTTAGAACAATATGTATCACACATTGCTTTTGATGCATCTAAGTCCAAACAAAATCCTAATTTGAGGGCCATGAATGCTATATGATACAGCATTTCTGACCTCATATTGTGTCTCCTAATGGCTTTATTGTTTCTAACAACATTTCAAAGCACACAGAATTTTATGCAAGCAGCACATTTCTAAACAGTCTTTAATAAACACGTTAATGACAGAGCAACTCTCCAGCTGTACAAGAGTCTTAGTTATTTCTCCAGGCATCAGACATCTTACTTATTCCACAGTCATTAAGAGCTGTGCTCCAGGATATAGCAGAGCTGGTGTAATTACACAGGTACCGTGATGAGGAAGTTAGCAGTGGTATTCATCGTCTTAATTAAGGCATAAACTCTGCTCTAAGCTAAAAGCAGCTCTGTTGGTTTAGGTGTCGAGTTATAGAAGCACACAGGAGCACGCCAGCGTCATCCAACACATCCACCCAGGGTTGTAGTCTGCATTTGCATGTGGAAAGTAAACCACTGAGAAGGACTGCGATAAGAAAGGACAAGTGAGTCCTATCTGAACCGAACAGAGAGTCAGTAACAGGTCGAGCTTCGATTTCACTTTCCTCCTCAGAGCCTCTGGCGTCTTTCAGGTACTGCGCATGCGATTTGTCTAATTTGCAAGTCTTGGCAAGGGCCACACCTGTTTCTCTGTCACCGCCTGCATTCCCAAATCCTCAACAAGCGACAAGCACCTCTAGATAATCCATTCTACCTTCTAAAACACGGATGCACTCCCTGGTCCGTGTAGGACAGGGCATTTTTCTCCGGTGGTGCGCTCATATCCGCCATGCTGCTGATGGCTCATTACAGGCCAATTCATAAATATTGTCTCCAGTATTATCACTTCCAGGGGCTCTCCGCTCCCCAGAGATTTATTCTTCTCTTTTACAGCATGCTATTGTTTTCTTCCCTCTTTCTGGTTTTACACCCCACCCCTCCATTCTTCCATACATACCTCCTGTGCAAGACGTGACATTGGTTTCACCACCAAAGCCACAATGCTTGCCGCATAATGACGATGGTGGTCGGTATTTGTTCCATTTAGAGTTGAAACAGGGCCAGAGGAACATCAAGTGACAGCAGACACACAGCAAGGTGAAATGCAATCCTGCTCGACTGAACAATCATATAAGTGATGACAAAGTGCTTTATGACTATGCAGACTTTGTTGCACTTGGGTTTAGCCCAATAAGGTCTTATGCAGGCAGTCTCATGTGATCTTGGCCCATTTTCACCTCAACTCCCAGATTCCAGATGTGCGGTCAAGCAAAAACGCAGAAACTGAATAAAAGTTGCAAAAAATGCTGCACAGTATGAAGACGAAAAAAAAGTATTTATCTTATTTAACCCTTTGAAAATAAAATTAAATCAGTTAATTATTAATGTTAATAATAATATTAACAAAAATTATATTTTTCAATTAAGTATTGCTTTATAAGGGTCAGGTGAAAAATTAGTTGGTTCTGACTAACTTCAAAACATCTGTTTGGCCACTGCATATCACTGTTCACAGAAAGCATAAAAGCATGAAAGCACCTGTCTATCAGTGAGTACTGAACTGAGTCTGTACTACCACCAGTGCTGCAGAAAGGCAGGTACTCTTATGTTTTTTTTTTAATTTAAGGAATAGACTTGGTTCAGAAGTATTAAGGTCCCGTTCTGAGAAGGGTCTGGCTGCAGACTTGCACTTGCACTCTCAGACTTGGATTCTCAGACTTGCACTCTCAGATACTTCAACATTTTACAACAGTAGCCAGGTGGTGAAGACAAGAAAAAAGAAACTAAATTACAATGTCACTTGCAATCGCCACTTGCACTCTCAAAAGGATCAACTCCGTACAGGCAAGCAGACGAGTACAGAACGCAGTGCGTTAAATTTTACATTAAACGTTTTCCTCTTATAGAAAATCATTATAAATAAAACACATAATGTAGCTTAATGGACAAAGACAGAGATATAAACGATTTGTAGATAGTTTATTCTATATGGAAAAATGCTTAATGCGAAACTTTGCATGTTGCGTTTATCCTGGGCTCATCTGCTTGCCTGTAGCTACATACATATTAGTTATGTATTTTAATAATGTAGAGAAGCATATTGAGTTTGGCCTTTATCATCTTAGTCCATTATGCCACATTTTGTGGAATGTGAGGAAAATACTATATATATTTTGATTACAATAATGAACTGTATATTTAATTTGATATTTTAATTGCATCTTAATACATTAAGCCATGTTAAGTGTTAGTTTTTTTTCTACAGGAGGAAAACGCTTAACGAGAGACTTTGTACAAGTGTTCATATTCTGGTTTTCTGGCCACGGATTTGCCAGTCTTGTCTTTTTCTTGCAGGACCCTGTACGTTATAGTACTAAATTATGTTTCATCGTTTAATCACCACAGTCTTGTCTCCATTGGCAACACGCATGATTTGTGTCGATTGCAAGTGTCGCAGGTAGCAGAGAGTCAGTGCAAGTAGCGATTGCAAGTAACATTGTAATTTAGTTAATTTTGTTCTTGTCTTCACCACCTGGCTACTGTCATAAAATGTTGGGAAATTCAAACAAGAAGTAATAAAAAATTAATCAAAATAAAAAATAAAGACTGCAAGTGATGTCACTAGCGGAAGTGCAAGTGTCTGAGAGTGCAAGTCTGAGAGTGCAAGTGCAAGTCTGCAGCCAGGCCCTCTTAAGGGGTTCTTCATGATCCCATGTTTTAAACTTTAGTTAGTGTATAATGTTGTTGTTAGAGTATAAATAATATCTGTAAAACGTCTAAAGCTCAAAGTTCAATGCCAAGTGAGATATTATATTGAACAGAATTCGCCTACAACGAACAACCAGTTTGGACTACATCCCTCTAGTTCCTGCAGGAATGACGTCACTCAAACAGTTTTTTGACTAACCTCCGCCCACAGGAATACGCAAAAGGGGGGCGTGGTCTTGTTGCGCTCCGACGGAGAAGAAGGAAGAGCTGTGTTTGTCGCCATGTCGTCTAAACGCTGTTATTTTTTTATCTCGGAGTCCAATCACCTTTGTTTGGGCTTCCCAGGAACGCTGTACTTAGAGATCAATGGTTACAATTTATGTTTAACTCGGTTCCCGAAAATTATTATCCACATGTAAAACTATGTGCAGCTCATTTTGCTGAGGACAGCTTCCGCAATCCCAATTAGTTTAAGGCGGATTCGCACAATGATTATTCTTGAAAGATGGAGCAGTTCCCTCTTTGTCTGGAGAAGGCGCTGTTTATTGACCACAACCAGTAAGTGTATTTTATTATTTAAGTTGGTGCGTTTAACAGTTTCTGTAACTTATTACACAAAAGGCAACACTGTTTAGCATTGTTAACTAGATGTTAGAATATATTTTAAAATATATTTTCATGCACATCTCGTCAGTAAAAACGCTCCTGTGATTAAAAGTACATCTCCAGCCTGTGCATTCAGATCAGGGTTGCCAGTTTTTCAAAACAAATCCTGCCCACTTGCTTTTCAAAACTAGTCCAATCGCGTTTCCAGGAGGGCAGCATGCGCTCGAATCACAACACAAGAACCGCTGGCACACATTTCTGAGTGAGGGACTTTATAGAACAAGGAAGTCATCAGCCCGTTTTTATGACAGTGAAAACAGCGGTATACAGATAGGTGAATTGTGTGAAAAATACTGTGTTTTTTACATGCGAAACATGAACACGTTATATTGCACACTGTAAACACAATCAAAGCTTCAAAAAAGCATGAAAAACGGGACCTTTAATAGCCTACTTTTGACAACAACCAAAATGATTAGTTACTGGAATACTTCTCTTAAATTTGACCACTCAATAGAATGTCATCAACGTTCAGTGTTCACACTGTCAAAAGTTAGAAGTGAAGCACCAATCTTGATTCTGAACAGAGATCGGCAGAAATAAAACAGAAGAGCGGCCAACCACGTTTGGAGCAAAAACAGGCCAGTGCCGATTTATGGCAGTTCCAAAGTTTTCTAACATTGTTTCAGCCAGTGCTGAACTTTGTTTTTGGCTAAAGGAAAACACAATTACATTTTTTTTATCATAACTTTTCCAGGACAAAAATTATTTGAAAATTATTTATCATTTTTCCAGGTTGCATGGGAACCTTTTTTCATCTTCATACTGTCCAGGCCTGTTTTGCAATCTTTCGTCCTTTGTAATATTGTGGCTCATGGACTCAAGTTTTTGTGATTTGCCTTAGTTGACACTTGATAAGACAATTTGGTTTTTGAGCCAAATTACCCTTTTGCCTAAAGTATGGGGGCTTCCAAATGTTTTGTAGGACTATGACAGAAACACAGACGCAGCTGATTCCAGCAGCATAGAGCGTGAGCGTCCCGTGGTGCGTGTTACCATCTGTCCATCAGTGGAGTGTAGGATACCCAGTGGTGTTCCAGAGGTCTGGACCCACATTAGCACAACATCAAACAGGCTCCCTTCTACACATGCAGCACTGCATGCGCTCCTGCTTATCTTATCTGAGACGAAAGGAGGAAGTCACCCCTCAGGTCCATCCTTGTAGAATTAGGCATGACCTTTCTCATGCAAAGCTAAGAGAACTTGGAAAGGCTCTCTGTCCCTGCGATTGGGATTGAGTCCAGTGATACTGCTTTAATGGGGCACCTGCTGTGCTAATGTTAAAAATAAAAATAGGTATGACAGGCATTGCCTGATATCTTTAATATGGAATGTGTTCTAATTCCATTTTTGGTAGTGATGAAAGTTATGTTTTAAGGGGTGTAGTGTGTTTCTTTAGTTTTATTAGTAGCACAAAGAGCACAAAAGTACTTTCAAAAGCAGCGGTACCCAACAAGGGCTCACAACCCCCTAGACATCCATGATGAAATTAAAAAAAATGAAATTACAAAGAAATTGAGATTTAAATTGCAATAAATTATAAAAAAATATTAAATAAATAGTTTCATCATGGACCTCTAAGGGGGTTGTATGTAATGTAAATATAAAAATAATTCATACTTGTGTAAATGAAAATGCATAATTTAGTTTAAAATGAAAAAATGTCACAGAAGTAGTTGTTGGTCTTTACAGGTTTTTTTATTTATTTATTTTTTTTATGGCTCTCTAAGCTACAGATGGCAAAAGACAATCCAGAGTGGGACTCGAGGTGATGTGACGTCCCTATTTTAATACCTCTATGAGCACCCTGCAAGCGCAGGCTGTGTTCAGTGAACCTTCTGGGGCAGGAAGGGCTAACAACCCTTGCATTGATCCAAGGACACTCTCAGCCCTCTAACCTGCTGAGTGCTCATTTCAGGAGAACAATGGAGTAAAGCAAACATCGATACAGCAGAAGCCTATTGAGGGCACTCCGTTTAGTAAAGCAGACTGATGAAGTTGAATGTTCCAGGTCTCTGCAAAAGCACGACAGACACCTTCAGTCTTGAGAGAGAGAGAGAGAGAGAGAGAAAAAAACCTCTCTCCCTCCCTTTGAAAAGATACACAGACTTGGGCCTCCTTGTGTTCCATGCTCAAGCTTTCGAGCATCATACCCTGTTACTAGGAGTCAAGGTGTGCCAAAATGACTGGTAACCCTCACCTACAGTACCACTCCAAAGAGCTGGAGATTGGGATGGAGGAGGCTTTCTGGGCAGGAATGCACTGCGTGTCCCATAAGACACTAAATGATGTACAAGTGCATCTATTACAGCAGCCCTTATAAATCTGAGCCTGGCCTGAACTCCGGGGAGAGGTTAATGGATTACAAAGGGATGCGGTATTGAACCTCTGAGAAGTTTATATACCACATCAATATGTGCAAGGCTATTGATCATTTAGACCTTGACAGACAAATTAAATTCATAAACTTGATAATGCACTGGAATATTTGTATTGCTTACTACAGTGGAACGGGCCCTTTTTACATTTGTTTTTTTTTTTAAACCGCGCTGCTTTAGGATCAAGGTTTATCGACTAAAATCACTTAATAGAGTCCAGTTAAACGTCAAGGATGCTGATCTAATGTGAAATTTAGAGTAAGATGAAATCTTAATTTAATACCATGCAGAATTTATCAAAATTTTCTTTTGGCATCATTGTAATATCCAAATTTTATATATATATATATATATATATATATATATATATATATGTGTGTGTGTGTGTGTATATAATAAATGTATATATGTGTGTGTGTGTATATATATATATATATATATATATATATATATATATATATATATATATATATATATATATATATATATATATATATATATATATATATATATATATATATATATATATATATATATATATATATATATATATATATATATATATATATATATATATATATATATATATATATATATATATATATATATATATATATATATATATATATATGCAAATAATTCACATGAAATATTTTGTACTTATATAAACTGAACAACATCGTTTAAATTTCATGAATTTATTTCTATAATCTTTGAGCATATTTTGGAACAGCACAGCACCTTATACTAAATAATTAGATGTATTATATATGAATAATTTACATTAATGAATAATTAATTAATGAATACTATGCCGTCTTTCTTATATATATATATATATATATATATATATAATTTTTTTGTCACAATGAAACCATCATACCAAAGTTGAATTGGTATTTATTCCTGATCAAATGAAGAACAAAACAACAAGGAAATTTGTGTTAAATCAAATTTATTACAATTATGTACATTCATCTTTTCATACCAGAATTTCTCTGTGACAAATACCAACTGGGTGTCAACAACATCAACAGAGCCACATACAACAACAATGTGCATTTCATATAAACTGTTACAGATCTGTGTTGTAAGCTTACTTATAAAACAGATCCAGCACACGCACACACACACACACTCAGCTCATGTAAATGAGATTGAATGTTTAAATCCCTAAACTGAGTTGCTGAAACTGAGCAGCAGGATGTAGATTCCTAACAAATCTATCATAAAAACAGTTGGAGATGAGAATGCAATATTACAAGAGATATAGGCATTGAATGTGTGGCTTATATCATGTTTAATTCAGTAGACTTCACAGCGGCTTTACAATGATTAGCTAAAATTAGCAAACTCTGTTGTTTAAAGGCCACTGCCGCCATGCTACCAGAAACAACCTGCTAGTTGCAGGAACTCCTGAATGTGGTTTAAGCAAAACTGATACATGCACACACACTCATACTCCGTCTCATTCTGAAGCCGATGGTCTTCCTTCCTTCCTTCCTCTCACTTCTACTATTGGTAACATTGCAATGACATTTCTGACACCAATAAATGCAATT
Organism: Carassius auratus; assembly: GCF_003368295.1. Taxonomy (NCBI): domain Eukaryota; kingdom Metazoa; phylum Chordata; class Actinopteri; order Cypriniformes; family Cyprinidae; genus Carassius; species Carassius auratus. The sequence continues at coordinate 24,495 of NC_039290.1, forward strand.
TACTTTCAAGATTAAATGGACTTTACGGATTCCTTTAGAAGGATAGTTAACCACTTCAAAAAAAAGTTATTTTCAATTTTGTGTAATTCCAAACAGCCTTTTTTATGGGTTTTTGTGTAAGTTTTTTAAGCAAGTTATTTAATGATCGGTCATAGTGATCAGTTGTGCTCCAAAAAAGAAAAACACAGGCTGTAACAGTTCTTGAGCTGTTAACTGAAGAACCACTCTGGCCATATTGAATTCAACTAAAGAACATGATCTGTCTGATTTCGTGAATGAACTGTGTAGTGTGACTTGTGAACCAGATCAACTGGTTAATCGAAAACCATTCATGAATCTGACTGATCTGGTTCTTTCATTGTGTTTTTGGTGTCATTTTTGGAGTTCAACACGTGGTTGTATGGTAAGGAGCAGTGTGAAGTCTTCTCAAAATGTATACTTTTGTTTTCCACAAAAAAAAAAAAGGCTGCATAAAGCTATTAGTAAATCACATGATTTTTTTTTTTTTTCCAGGCTGAACTATTTCTCTAATGCTCAAAAGTTTCTGCATATCAAATGAGCACACGCGGTTTCTCTTGACATTGTATCGCATGAATGTATGCTATTCTTGTGTGGGTAAGTGTTAACCCAAGCTTAGTCCAGGAAATAAGACATACACACTTCCAGACAAGCGGAGCTCTTTCATTGTGCCGTCACAGACCCACAGTTCACCTGGCTGCGCTGTAATCCGGTTACTCTGAAGGTCATTTGTTAAAAGTGAAAATGTCACAGTGGATCTGACGCTCTAGTTTTCACTCCAGGATCTCTCTGGCTTTGTTTCTCATCAGCTGGCGAGTGAGTAATTTCATTAGTTAAATATTCATACCTTACTCTCCGTTTGCATCACGGGGAATTTTTTTTTTCAGCTTTTTTTTTTTATCCTTTCAGGGCTTTCTGAGAGAAAAGCCCCCAAAGAGAAAAGCACAACTGTCAAGCACCTCTGCTGAAGCATTCATTGTTTTACACAGTTTAATTACAAAACCCCAGCACCGTTTCATGTTAAGATTATTCACTGCAGGAGGCCTACATAATTTAGACTGGAGGGTTTGTCATGTAATATAATACAATATAACAGGCTTTCAGTATTAGATTTCCGATTTTAGCCTCCTTGACATTTCAAGCCGCATGAACTAATACATCTGTTATTTGTCGATCATTTGATTATTAACATACTTCATAAACCAAATCAGCTACCCTGCTGGAGACGGGAGAGATACGACTGAGACAAACACATTTCTCTTTCGCCTCATTGTCTGCGTTCTCATGTGTTTTCCCTCCGTCTCTTTGTTTCTCCCACTGAAATCTCAAATTCACCATCACAAAACACAAGGCCTCGTTATTACAAAGACTGCTGTAGCCCGGTGTACTACACAATCTCAAAATGTCTGAAGGAGAAATGCTTCACTATTACAGATTACAAGGTCCACCGCCGGTTCATACCACTACAACAACCACGCTGATCCAACAATGTTCGGCCTGAACTAGTTAACTGCTGAGCAAAACAAAAGAAATGGCATAGAAACGAGTCCAACAATCTTGGATCATAACTTTCTGATTTCTTTGGTGCCTCTTGATTGGTGTCTACAGTCCCTACACTGCAAATTATGACGTTTGTATTGACTTGAAATGTTATGGAACACATAAATGGGCTAATATTTTATTTTTATTTTTTTTGAGTTCTACAGTCACTAGTAAAACCGCTAGCTAGCATTTTAAGGGAAATGCATGGATTGCATTAAAAAAAAAGTCACATTTCTCTTGTCGTCTTTCCAGAAATTTCTGTTGCTGTGCTTGTTCAGGCTTGCAGAAGTGCCGCCACTCTGTTTTGCACGTTTAAAATTCAAAAGGGTGAAGAACTTGCAGTGAAAGGAACAATCAACCTCACCTGCTGCTTTCGTACAGTGTTAATTGATGCTCACAGTAGCTGTTTTACTGCAACGAGGGTGTGATATCAGAACTTAAATGAACTCTTATGAAACTGAGAGAAGCAAATGGACAGATGAAGTCCGGAGTTTCTTTCTAATCGACTTCACTCTCGTTGCTCGCACCCTCTGGACGCCGCAGCTTCTCCACCTGCTCGTTTATCTGTCCGTCGCCTCCTCTCCTGTCCTCCGTCTGCACGCTCAGGTGGTCTTCCTCATCCGCATGGGTGACGTCATCATCCTCGTCTTCATCCTCATCGTCCTCTTTCTTCTCCTCCTCCCCCTGGACTTCCATACGGACCTGGTCTTTCAGATCCAGAGGAAGAATGGAGCCCAGGCCCACGTCTCCATTCAGGCAGTGTGGGCTGGATGGGGTGGCCTGGGAGCTGTTGCCCTCTTTGACGGGGGAGGAGTTGGTTGACTCGTTGCTGACGGGAGAGATGTCACTACTGCTGTTGGTGTGGCTGACAGAGGGCGGGTTGGACAGTGATCCAGGTTTGAGAGGGATTTGCCAGGATGGGATTTTTGGAACCGAGGGTGATGCGGGGAACTGTCTCCTGAGAAGAAAGAAGACATGAATATAAAATTACAAGTGTTTTCTTCAATTTGCTTGCTGAAATCTCTTACAACAGAGTACACATTAGCCACTTTTCCACTGTCGGGCCAGTGCAAGCCAGTTCTTTAAACTGGCCAGGAGGGGCTAATAGCACTGCGCTTCAACTGTCAGTCCAGAAGCTCCACTGCGCTTCACTAACACCCACAGAACAGGGTATGAGGGAAAGGGGTCACCTTTTTTTCTCTTTTTCATCAAACCGCAGTTTTTGCAATTTCCCGCAATTTCATTGCATAAGATTTCAAAAATATCCCGCATATTCCATCGCATTTTTTAAGAAAACCTGCCGCAAAATCAAGGATTTTTGCCTGCAACAATCACAAAAATAATCCAAGTTTTTCTGGAGGGACTGTATAGACATTTATATGAAAAAACATGTAAAAAATGACTGACGACTTTGATTGAATTTTACTACCCCTTACTATAAATATTTTCGCATTTGGGCATTAAAATTTTACTATCGACCTATGTTTCCAAACTTCTGACGGTGGTTTCGTCTCGATTGGACAAGCGTTTTCGAAGATATCGCCAAATGTTTTTGAAGTGCTAAATCACAACACTATACAAACCGTAAGGCGGTATTTTAGGGCTCAGTAAGGTTTCTGGAGTCCAAATAGATGAGTCTCGTGAAAATATGTTGACCACACCCAAAGTTATAAGCATTTGAAAAAACAAATTCACCACTAGGTGGCGCTGTTTCGAAACTTCTCATGCTCCTTCAGGACATTGTGTTGATGACCCATACCATGGATGTTTCGTAGCAATCTGTTGATTTGTTCTTAAAATACAGCATTTTAGCACAAAATTCAAAGTGGCCTGTTAAAATTGGATATCAGTCTTGAATCTAACAAGACCAATTTTATGATTTTTGGACAAACTGTTCAGAAGTTATAAGCAAAAATAGCAATTTTTCATATCTCCGGACCAGTAGGTGGCGCTGCACTGAATCGCAGCATGTAGCCTCAGGTCATGCTTTTTATGACATGTACTAAGTTTGGTCTGAATACGATAAATTGTTGCAGAGATACAGCCTTACGGCTGTTTTTGCAAGCACTACGTAAAATTTGTTTGAGCGTTTATCGAAAACAGTTTGACGAATCAATTTGAATTCCATAAGTTTTGGTCAGCACTGCCTGAAGATGAGCTGGTTAAAGTTTCGTGTAAATCGGACAAACTGTCTAGGACGAGGTTCTAAAAAGCTGTTTTTTCAAAAAAATTTAAATGGCGGCCATATTTCTATAACGGAAAATGACTTAATATGGTGCAATCGAATCATCATGAGCTCAGGTATCTTAGTGAAATATCAGTGCAATTTTGGACAGTTGGTGGCACTAGAGGGAATGAACTAGACACACCAAAATTGGTGTACTTAATGTTGGCACAGTCCTCTATCAGAATGTCAAACCATTACAAATTCCCCACAATCGGTTCTATGGGCTGCCATAGACTGGTAGTCGGAAGAAGGACAAATAATAATAAGAACGGGAACAGATACAATAGGTGCCTACGCACCTTCGGTATGTCACTGGAACTAGCCCAATCACAAAACATACATGATAAACGCGAACATTTGTTTGCATGCTTTGTTAAATATTTAAATCCAAAAGCATCAATGTTTTACTATAATAAGTGATACATTGATCATAATGAATTGATCAGGATTGAAAATTAGTCACACAGAAGTAAAGCATTATGAACATAGCCTGCTTATTCAGTCGAGTCGGTTTCTGTTTATTTGTAGTTACAGTAGCCTATTATGATGAGTGGGGCGGGGCCGAGAGCCATGGGAATGGAGCGAGGCTGGTAGAGTGATTGGGAAATGAGTGACACCTGCTCCACTCACCAGTCTCGAGTCCCACAGAGGAGATCGGAAGGATACAAAAGGGGAGCGACGAGAGAGGACCAGGCCTGGACTATTTTGTGTTTGGTTTTGTTTGTGCACGACAGTCGTCCGCAAAGGGCTGTCGCGCTCTTTTGTGTTTATTTTATTATTAAAGCTTAATTTGAACGCCGGTTCCCGCCTCCTCTTTCCCCCTGAAAATGAATTTTGTATACATTACACCTATGTACATCACATTTAGAAAGAATGATAATTTCTATATTTTTACAAAAGGTCCCGAACAAACACCATTAGGCTATTATATTTTTACGACATACACTACGTGGAGCTAAACTCTCGAGATGAGACTTATGAAAAATAAAATGTGACTAAATGAATATACGATTGTAATAGAGAATAAAAAGCTGATGTCAGGTTTCTTCAATTGGTCGCATTTATCATGTTTACTATGGTATTGTTAATGCCTAGCATGCAGTCTTTTGTATTGCTTATAAATTTTTTTGTACAGCGATTATAATCCACATCGGATCAAGTTATTTCAAACACTCGCTGCTGACTCAAAGTGAGTTTTGAGCTCAACTTATTTTAAAAAGTTTTTAATGCTGGTGTTATAGCTGTTAGCTTTATGAAATGATCCGCAGCGCTGATGCTCTCCAGACGTGGAGAAACTTCGCCTTTGTTCATAACCACTCATCTAGCCCTAGCTGGCCCGCTTCAGCCTAAGGTTTTCTTCAGGCCAATAAAACTCAGACGAGCACCGACGAGGCACGATCAAGCACCGGCTTTTGGCCCAACAGTGGAAACACCTGTGCCTCAGGCTTGATAAAGCCTAAAATATGTGATTCCAGCTATTGTGCTTTGGAAACATGAACAGATTTGTCAGCTTGAAAGTACATAAGAGATTATGTCCATATGTGCTTCACAACTGCCATCGGATTCAAAACAAAGCATGTCCTCACAACAAAGGTAAAATAATTTTAAAAGCAAAAAGTTGAGCAGATGGTGATCTTGCTTCGTATTTACAGCAAAGTTCTCACATCTTGAGAAGGACAACCAGATGCAACATTCAGAAACTGGAAGAAAAAGGTAATCTCATCTTAAAATGCTTAATGAGAATGAAACAGCAGACAAACGAAAGCTTTTATCTGTGCGAATTTCAGATCTATGAGATTACTTAGATATTAATTTGCATGATACATACATAATCAAGTACTGATTAATGAAAGTGAGGGAAGATCCATCTTGGGGCATCGAGGGAACCTGTTGGATGCTTCAGGCCTCATTAACCAGTAATGAGCCGGTTCCAGCTACATGCCCCAATGAAGAGAATGATATGACATACAGATCAAACCATTCCAGACACATTTATCTGCCAAATCATCCCAAGGCATACTAATATCAGCTGCCCTGAGTGAGAAATGATGCTTTCCACTCATTTCCACAGTGATTGGAACATCAACTAAAGGCCTGTTTCAGGATGTTAAATGTTAAGCACATGTATCTTAATTAGTTTTGAGCATCAATTTGAACACACTGTAAAATAAAGAATAGAAAAATTACTTAACTTGATGTCAGAATTTATTTTACACAAACAAAAAATACAGGAAAATACAGTTTGCTCAGTATGTCCACCTGTTGTGTATCAGAAAATAGGTTCAAGATCACATGTAATATTTTTTATATTAGTTTCTTTTCTTTTCTTTTTTTATGTTTAGTGAGAGGACAGATTAACACCCATTCTAAATGAACACCCGTCATTGCCACATTTTGTTCCTGTCAAATTAAATATGCCATCTATTGTCACAGGTTTATTTAAAAAAGTAAAAAGTTACCTGCTGAGAAGAAGACCCTTCAGAGACACAATCTCAGCCTTGAGTTCACTGATGTTCTGAGACTCCAGCATGCGGTTGGTGGCAGATGAGGTCTGCAGAGACAAAATTATAAATGATCATCACTATCTTTTTCCTTTTGAAAGCAAATCTAAAAACACTTATTTACTAGGTTTTCTACACCTTAAACCATTAACCACTGATCATTCTGAACCCTCTGTAAACGTAATCATCGTTATCCTTTACATTTTTGCTCAACTGACCTTAAGTCAGTAAAGGTGAAGATCTGCCCCAGAATATGAAAGATCTACCATATCTTCCCATATTATCATGGAATTACATTTGCTTCAATAAAAATGAACAAACTTTATAAAACTGGACGTAACTTTTTCAAAAACTATCAAAAATATGCCATTACAAAAGAAGAAAAACAATGAAAATGAAAAAAAAAAACTCAGTCAAATTAAACAGGCTCTTCAAATATGCTTCATTCTTTTTTTTCCTTTTATTTTTAAATTGGTTTTCGCAAATCGTGGATTCTGAATTCACTGCAACAGATTTCGCTTACGTTTCGCAGTTTTTCCATTGTGCTTTGACACAAACCTCTCGTGGGGGCGGGTTTAACATCTAGATCACTGTTAAGCCTTGCCTCCACAAGAGATTTGTGTCAAAGCACAACGAAAATCTGCGAACCATAAGCGAAATCTGTTGCAATGCATTCAGAATCCAAGATTAGCGAAAACGAATCTTTGACATTATCATGATCAAAGAATGGAGCATATTTGAAGAGCCTGTTACATTTGTGCAACGGAGTTCATTTTTTTCATTTGCATTGTGTTTTTCTTCTTTTGTAATGGCATATTTTTGATAGTTTCTGAAAAAGTTACGTTCAGTTTTATAAAGTTTCGTTCATTCTTCTTGAAGCAAATGTAATTCCATAATTTACCAGAACCTGTTGTATTAGTATGCAAAATATGCTAAATCTTCACAAACATCAGCAATCTGTTAAAGCATGACTTTTTTATTTTTTATTTGATTTGTCAGTCACTCAATGAACACACAATAATCTGATGCATTCAAACTGCCAATACGAGACAATGAAAGTCTTCAAAGTCTTGATATCAAACTACAACTACACTGACGAGTCCCAGCTACGGTAACACTTTAGAATAAGGTTCCATTAGTTAATGTTAGTTAACTACTTTCGTTAACATGAACTAAGCAAGAACAATCCTTCTACAGCATTTATAAGTCTTAGTTCATGTTAATTTCAACATTTACTAATGCATTATTTAAATCAAAAGTTGTGCTTGTTAACATTAGTTAATGCACTGTGAATTACCATTAACTAACAATGAATAACTATATTTTCATTAACTAACATTAACGAAGATGAATAAATACAGTAATAAATGTATTATTAATTGTTCATGTTAATTAATACATTAACTAACATTAACTAATGGAACCTTATTCTAAAGTGTTACACTGTGCCTTCTCTATTTAGAAGGTCAGGATCTTAAAAAAAAAAAAAGAATTAATCATGTCATTTTTACATATTTTTCCATATTGCAGACTGCTGATTTGAGCAGGACAGAGGTGTTTGATAAGATGTCTCTGGCACAACAATGGCAGTATTCATTAAGTCAGGGAGGTTTTTATTAAAAGAAGCCTTATCACTAACTGCTGAAGGGAGTGATGGCCAATTGAAGTGGCCAACAAACATTTGAATAGCAAATGACTTCAAGAAAGAAAAAAAAAGCCCCAAAAAATCCATCCATCATTTTTCTCCTTAAATAGACAGACAGTTGGTAAGAGAAACCCTCTTCAGTGAAAAAGATTTTTAGCACCTCTACATTTTTATTTCAGGTCTCTAAATGTTCTAACAGATTAAACCGGGCTCTCAAGCGGCTACATGGAGCCATTGACTCTATGAACATTCCACAAACAAACGGTCCACATCTTCCCCATTCCATTTGTTCTGCCTGCTGAGGGGCTAAAAATGAGAGCGGGAAGAGGAAGTGAAAAAAGGACTGGGGGGAAAAGGAAAATAAAAGTGTAATTAAGAATATCAGGGTCACTGGGGATGGCTAGTTAGAAAGTAGAGACCCCCTATCGAGAGGAGAGGGATAACTTGGACTCTTCAACGTGTAATTAAATCTAAAGTAAATTAATTGAATCATATCTAAAAAAAAAAAAAAAAAGTATCAGACTCATTTACAGCGAGGGCTGGGGAGGGATAGAGGTTTTGACTCCTTTCTGCTCCTAAAGCCCTCAGATAAGTGCATCTTTTTGGAAGAGGCCACATCTGATCCAATCAAAGCGCATTATAGGCCTGGTGAAGACACTCTTATTACAGGCCTCACCTCATTATGGCCATCTAAAGCCCACACTCCCTACGGCACACAGTATAATAAGGCTGGAATGTACCTCTTGCTTATTTTAACTTTGTAACGGGGAAAAAAAATAATTGCTTCTGAGGCTTAGCTTACACTGCGTGGACATAAAATCTAAATAATATTTTAACAGAGGCTACAAAGAATCTCTCAGCCGGTGGTGTTTAAAGTTTCACGGGTGCAATTCTTCATTTCAGGAGCCGAACGCGCACGCACACATTTAGTGATGACCGTTTAATTGCTGCTAAAGGCCTTTCTCTGCATGTCTGTGACTGCAGAGCAATCTTCCAGTCAGAGGGGTCAGTGCAGTGTGATCGGGGTCTGTCACCCTCTTAAGTGTGAACAAAGCTTTGCCTCAGTCTGGGTAATTATTTAAGGAGGTGGAGCGTACCGTACAAGAGAGGTATATGCATGTACTTACTTGACTTGGAATACATTAAAGCAAATGTCTGCAGAACATTAACAACAGATAATGTTAAAAAGCATTAAGAAAGGCAAGTAAAGAAATGTCTGAATGCATATTGATCCACTGCTACCCTCTCTGATGTGTTTTTCCTCCGCTTAATGCATGTATATTTATGGTGGAATCAGCTTGAAAATAAATCCCAAGGGAGTGTTTTCTGGTGAAAACACTAGTACAATTTATTTGAGCCGGTTTATTCAGAAGGCGAAAAAAAAAAAAAATCGAAGCACTCCTAATCTTCCACGAGCAGCCACTAATAAAAACAGCTATCATTGTATTCAAACTCATCCAGTCAAGAGGATAATACTTTATATATGTGGAGAATGAGATGCAACATTCTGCCTGTTATTCAGTATTATATATTATCAAGGTGAACAAGCTGCTTTTGCTTAAAAATAAGAGCTCTTAAATTGAATTCGAAAGATACACATTCTTCTTCACAATACAGTTAACTGATGGCAAATGAGTTGTACTTAAACTGGCTGAAACTTTACTAACACTAAAAAAAATATAAAGCTGACAAAGCAGTTTTGAAACTGACCAAACTGGCAGCTAAACACTTGCTGATAATCTCAAAATAGCCAGAAATAAGCAAATACATCAGACTACCACAACTCGAATACATTTGACCATATTTAAATCCATTCCACAGAGAATTAGCTCTGAAAATATCAGATGCAGAAAAATGCAGATTCTGCTTTTAAAGGGAAAGTTCATAAAAAAAAAAGAACATTCTCCCATTGTATGGACAAAAAGAAGTTCTACAAAAGAAAGTCATACAGCTTTGGAATAATATGAGCGTGAGTAAAAGACCATTTAGATTTTTGGGTGAACTATCCATTTAAAATGATGCATCTTCTAAAAATAAATTTTAAATATATAAAAATATGTCGACTATTGAAACAAAAGTGTAATGATTTGTATTGCCTGATAAAGTGCTTTAATCAGTACAAAGACTTCTCTAGAAGTTCCAACCGACTTTCTTAATCAGTCGACAAAGACTTCATCAATGGCCATTTGAATAACAGCTTCAGGTGAGCACAAGTAAATTTAATCAGGTGAGCACTGAGGAAATACAAAGTATATAGCCAATGACATGAAAAGAAAATGTTAAACTATGAGCACAAACATAGCCAGAGTTTGAGTGACTACTAAAGAGAAATAGTCCCTCAGAACACAGAATATACTTTATTTGTGTGGCTTTGGAAATATATAGATATACAGTATAAAAATGTTTACATGGCAGCTGAGGAAACAGGAGTCTCCATGTGTTTCAGGTTATATAGACATTCTACACAGAGTTTAGAACCCCAAGTAGGCAACTCAGAAAACCACACAATGACAATGATGCACAGCCAAAAGGCGCCACACGTGTCTTTAATTTCATGCTCTGAACCTGAAAATAATTTCCCGAACTTCCCATATGGCTCTAGACAACAGGGCCCCGCATTTCTCAAAACAAAATGTTAGTAGATGTCAGCGCAAAGTAGACTTTAAGATTTGTTTAATGGGCATTTAGATGTGAAGTGTACTTTATACACACTGCTGCTTTCCGGCAGGGCACTCATGACAAATGAAGCTTTTTAATTTAATCTAGAATTTGACAGAGAATTTTAGCCATTTTTACTTGACTTAGAGCAGCTGTGTGGGTGATGACCTTAAGTGTTTTGAACAATAGATCAATGTTTTTCTGGAACTAGTGGAGGCGAGTCTCTTTAACAGAAGAGGTGAACTGAAGATTATTTGGTAATTCAGTTTATAGATGACAAACTTCTACAGGGTGACGGAAGGATGTTGGAGGGGAAAACGTTGTGGTGAGTCTGCAATTCTTGCAAACTTGAGGGTGAGAGATTCATATTTTCACTTCAATTTCAGGCCAGATGTGTTTGCATATGTTTTCCTACGGGATCCAGATGCTTCAGTAAAACACCCATGCGCTAAACAAGCTGTGGACATAAAACACACCCTCAGTTGTGATTCCAAAGCGCTTTTTGGAGCCCGTTACGAAATGATTTATCAGAGTATCGTAAGAAACAATGTGTGTAGCGTTTCACTTTCTGAGGTATGGCAATGTGTTTTCAGCAGGCGATTTCCCTCAGATGACTTTTCTTTATAGATAATAAACACGTGTCTTCAGAAAAGATTTGAAGGCTGTATCATCATGAGCATTCTTGTGAAAGATAATGACATCATAATGCATTAAATTAGCATGTGATAAAGACAACAAAATCAGAACTGCCACAACAGACAAACAACAAAGATGAATTCTGTATCTTTCTGCGCACTCCTTATTCTCATTACTGTGGGTTGTGTGGCATAGTAGTACAAATAAATACATAAATGAGCTTTTGTTAATGTTTCTCAAAAGTGAAAACCAATAAGAATAGCTACATATAATATTTATTAATTAAACTTTTTAATTTGTAACTGTTCCACATTTAAAAAATATTTATTTATATTATAGAAAATGTATTCATCCATTCATTTAGCTTTTGTTAGTTTCTCAAAATTGAAAACCAAACATTTTTTAACCAATATAAATGACTATATTCTACATATTTACTATAATAACTTCATAATGTACAATTACTACTTCAAATAACTAATAATATGTATTATTCTTATAAGTATATTTGTTTCATATTTAAAAATTAGTTTATATTATAATAAAATTATTCATATTAATATATTACTACTTACATATTTATATATGTTAACACTTTTAACCTGTGATGTACGGTTTATGTGCTGCCACCTGTGATAAAAATCCTCCCTTACACAGCCCTGCAGCTTCATAAACCAGCTAAATTTAAAAGCTATTAATTATGAACAATACACAACATATATACAAACTAACTGTACAGGCAACATTCCCAAGCATTATTTATGAACAATAAAAGTTTCCTTCGTAATTCTTTAATTGACAGGCCTCTAAGAAAATCCTACCGGTCCATCTGTTCTAGTTGCAGTATGGGTGGGGGTTAAATGAGGTTTCAGCCCAGATGAAATCAGCAGAAATCAAATGACAGATACAGGAGAGATCAGCGTGGGGTCACATCCTGTCCCTGGATTGCTTGCTTGAGTGTTCTGGAGATGGTTGTACACGTTCTTTATAGAGCTCCCATGACATGCCTTATCCTGCTCATTTTTCTCTTCTCAGCAGCATATGAGTTCTGTCACCACTAATATTTACATCAGGGTGAGGGATCAGTCTCAGTGCCACTGAAAAATGCCCTGTGTTGTTTTAAACTCAAAGTGGCCTTGTTTTATAGAGGCTGCGCCCCTGAAACAAGAGCACAGCAAAGAACCTTAGGAAAATGCACACTGGAGGCTGCATTTAAACTCAACAGATCAACAAAACAAGTGAAGACTATCATTCATAATATCTCTGAGAGAAATGATATAACCAGGGAGGAATGCAACCATTGTAGATAAAAAAAATTCCTTTAGGTTTTATTTTTTTCTCTCGATGCTTTCTTTTCAAGTTTTACAGTAACCGCACTCTCTATATCTAAGGAATTTCAGAGGATGAAAGGCAAATTCTGCATTTCTGACCTGTTGATTACGCAGTTTAATAGTGCTTACGTAATGCACAAGGAATTATGTTCTCTGATGATGTCTATACAACAAAAAACACTGACAAAAATGTTTTCGATCACATTCTTTCCCTACATATAGTATGTAACAGGAATGTCAGAAACCGGAGGAATGTTCAGATTGTATTAGTCACTTCTGTTGAATCAAACAAAAATGTTGCTTTGTTTCACATATGGACACTTATGTGTAACTACAGCACTACCTGACAAACTGTAAAGGGTTAGCTCACCCAAAACAAAGTGATTTCATTTAGGTCACCTCATTCTGTTCCAAATCCTTTTTTTAACAAATGTAGATACAACAGGCTTTATGTGAGAAGAAAAGGCATAAAGGCATTATTTACTGGATACTTTGGATACTGCATCTCTCCAATCTCATTTGCACTTACATTTGATTCAAAAATAAACAAACCAGGTTTAACATTAATTATGTCAAATGACAAGTTTTTGTGTCTTATTGACGTCAAACCTGAATCATTATTCCTTGCTGCATGTTATTTGAATTTAATAAAGTTAAAGGGGAAGATTTTCAGTAAACCACGACTTAAATTTTGCCTTGTTATTCAAATATAAATATTGTTTGACTTCATTAGATCTTTAAGATTTCTAAGAGAAGATACCTAGGTGTAAACACTACCTAAGAAGTAATATGGACTATTGTCTATCACCAAAAAGAGAATGCTGAATTTTCTGTGAAATATCTTTTTTTGTGGTCCATAGAGGAAAGAAAGCCTTATGAGTTTAGAACAACATGAAACGAGCGTGAGTAAATGATGACGGAATTTACATCATTATAGTTTTCTTTCTCCCGTTCACCATTGTGGCAAGTGTTGTCTGATTACCTGTGAGTTAGCCAGCTCTTGTGTCAGCTCCTGTATTTTCTTCTGTTGCTCTACCAGCAGCTCCTGCACTGAAGCCAGGGTCATCTGCAACTGGGTGACTGCATCCAAAAACACAAAAATGAAGATAAGACTACACCCAAAACAATTACCAGAACTTCACGAGCAAAGAAACAGCAGCTTTATTCAAGATCCAGTGCAAACCTACGTATCGGTTTGTTTGAAAGCATTACCGACGATTAACATGCAGTGGTTTTCTCTTTGATTTAGCCTTCAGCTCAATCAGTAATATAAGACACCTCTATTTGTACAAGATTAATCACCTGCGTCTGCTCTCATATCATATCAGGGTCTCTTAACCTCCATTAGCATGGGTTTGAAACGCTGGCTCTATAGAACTCTCCAAACAATCAACAAGATGGAAAAAAACCCCTGCTCATTTGGGAGGCAGGAGGGCTAGACTACTGTCCTCACTAATCTTACTAAATACAGCTCATTTTCCTCCCTCTCTGAAGATTGAATTATTGTCAGATTGTGCTGGTCCCGAGGATTAGAGAAAGCTCAAGAAAAACAGCCCTAGCAGGGCCAGAGTTGGTGTTATTAATGGGGGTATCATTTCAAATAACCCAGAGCACAAGTTGCTCTCCCCCTGTTTCCAGTCACACATGCATTCCCAAACAATGCATTAAGTTTCCAAACTGATTATGTTACAGAAAACCAATAAACGCCTCTATAAATCATGCTCTGTAAAGTGTTAAATCAACTCTAATTAGATTAACATCAGCAGATATTATTAGCTGCCGACTGTTGGCTCTCTGGCGCACAGTTCCAGGGCTCTCCTTTCATAGAAACAGCCTTTCCACTTTCTGCTTAAGAGCTGTTACATGTTCCTTTCTCTCACAGCCTTCGTCTGTCTCATTAGGTGACTACTTACAAAATAACAGACACGGAAATTGTCCTTGCTGAATAATAATGATGGTACAAACTTGTCTTTTCAGATTAGTGCATTAGTATTAACAAGAAATCTGAAATACGATTTGTTAGCTTTCTCTGAAAACATATTTAATTCTGCCTTTATTTATCCTCATGTTGCTCCAAACTATTAAAGGGGTCATATGATGTGACTTAAATTTTTCCTTTCTCTCTGGAGTGTTACAATCTCTTAATGCATAAAAAAGATCTGTGAAGTTGCAAAGACTAAAGTCTCAAATCCAAAGAGATATTCTTTATAAAAGTTAAGACTCATCCACAACCCCCTAAAACGGCTCGTTCTAACACGCCCCCACATATCTACATCACTATGTCAGAAGATTTGCATAACTCCGCCCAGATGTTCAAGAAAAGAAATAATGCGTACCTTTTATTCTCATTGTAGTATTGTTGGCGCCACCGCCATGCCGTATTTCACTGTGAAAGCAAAACTACTTTGTTTGGCCTTCCAAAAGAGGACACGATGAGAAATCATGTTTATTATGGGTTTTATGTTTATGTTAACTATAACTATGAATAAAATAGTTAAAAGGTCTGAAATAAAGCCAAAATAAAACAGGAATACCATCCACAGCCTACGTCAACAGCAATTCGAATCATTTTACACTGAGAACGAGCAGCAACTGCACCAGACCTCTAAACCCACAAACACTCACTTCATACTCAAAACACAAGAAATAATGCCTCCATTTAGTGTGGCTCGGGTTTCCATAAACGATCTCTTGGAGAAAACAATTGGCTGAATCGGAGATCCTACAAGTGGCTTCACAGCTGCTGTGAGGAGGCAGACAGTGTGTATAGCGTAAATTATTCAGTAAATATCTCAATATAATGTACACTGCATATGTCCGGGCCTGTCTGAGCCTTTATTGGCCAGCTGGTCACCAATATGCTCTCTTTAGACAAAGAGATCAAGCAGCTTGCACAATTCCAATACAGCCGGCACGAGTGTGAGTGTGTGCATGTGACAAAATGCTTCCAAGACCTGTTCATTAATTGTGTGTGGAAAGTTGTTGGGAAATCATAATGGGAGTCAAGGCCTATACTAATTTAAAGACTGCAGGAGTATGCCATATTCAAAGGAATACAGCATTCCAATGCACTTGGCACTAGAGAAATACATGAACTTTTAACAAAGGAGTGCGGGCAATTGGCAAGAGCGGCAGTCACTTGCTATAACTCAACGTTGTGAGAAGAGGGGGAAACTCACTCCGTAATTGCAACCCTCTCCCAAACTGTTAACTGAAACAGTCATTAACTGCAATAGCAACTTGGCTACTGCAGCCACAGCAAATTAGATCAGCGGTGTGACTGACTGAGTGACTGGGGGTAGGTACGGCTCTTCCAGGGGAAAACGACAGAGAGGCAGAGGGAAGGAGGGAGAGAGAGCTAAAAAAAAAAAAAAAAAAAAAAGATTCTCAGGAACAAGTGTTTCACAAAGGAAATATGAAAAGCAGCTTCAGTCCGGAACAATACGAGTACTTATCATCTGAATTTGAATTCGACACTAAACAAAACAGGAATCCTGCTAAAAACCAAACAAAATGAGGCCAGACAGGCAAAGGAAGGTTTTTTTTTTTTTTGCATATATGAACCAAAATGCCAATGAAGAGGCTCATTTCATAATCAGATAAAGAAACCCACATCAAGCTTGCACGCAATGCTCACAATCGACTGGCCTTTCAGTAATCCTCCCCAAACCAAAAACTGGGCAATGGGCAATGTAATTCAAAAAATGCAGTTGACTAAAATCACTCACCTTTACCCTATATGCCTCAAATTTGCTTATTTTGATCTCCGGGATATTGAAAACAATACTATATGCATAACAGAAGACTACGCTGAGACCAGAAATCCATGCATAGATCCAGATCATTTCCATGGTTTTATAAGGCAAATATTAATATGGCTAAATGCCAAGTGTACTTCATAAATGACAAAGTTTTTTGTCTATTATATGGCAAGAATGCCTGCTTTGCATGTATTGTTACACCTTTATGGACTGCGTATATAAACAATTTTCAAAATTCAAATGTGTACATGGTATTCAGCTAGGCTGAAACGAAAAGCTTAACATAGCAGAAATATGTTTAGCCAGCTGGGGGAGGGATTTTTTTTTTAACAGTACTGGGCACTTTTACTCATTACACTCAATTTAGACTGAAAATTTACAAGTGAAAATAATATTCAAAATTATCATATGAATGATCATATAGGTTTTACTGTGGCACTTCAGGAAACACTGCTTTATAAAATTAAAATGAACTTGCATGCCTAAAAATAAAAATAAATGCATGCCACCTAGAAATACAGGATATATATATATATATATATATATATATATATATATATATATATATATATATATATATATATATATATATATATACACATACATACATGTATATATATACACATACACATATATATTTACATTTATTCATTTAGCAGACGCTTTTATCCATAAGTCACTTTGGATACACACACACCACACACACACACACACACACATATATAAAAACCAATTGCATTTCAGCATTAAACTTGTCAAACGTGTCTTCTCGCATAGCTTGATCTTGAATAGCGAATATTCTAGTCACATATTTTTTTTTCAATAAACATTACAAATAGATTTTTTTTAAATAATAAAAAAGCACAGCTATCTCTGAAATTATTCACTAAAAATCCCTTTCAGTTTCATGAGAAGTAATTCAGTTCAAATGAAATGTGAAAGTTTAGAGGTTTAGAACAAAACCTTAACCAGACAAATATCAGAGTCTTTCTTTATGAAAACTGTAATAAAATAAACTGCATCATTTATCCTGCATTTTCTTTCTTTAGAATAAATAAATAAATGAAACATTGCAAGAGTGAATTGTCATTTACACAGAAGGAGCCACCCAGCTGCAAGCAGAATGTGGCACTAACGAGACAAAGTTTCTTCGGGAAGTGTCCCGCTTTCATGGTTGCCGGAATGTTTAATTACACCGCCTGCGTAGTGGGTAAAGAGAGGAGGAGGAGAGAGGAGAGGCATCCCTCTCTGACAGACTAGCGGAGATTCCTCACCTGTCCAATGCGGGAGACACACCTGTCACCACACACTTAATCACCAGCGTGTTCGGGGCCCAACCGGAGAGCCACACCACCACACCGAAAATTAAAATGAACTTTCTTGCCATGCAGTTAAGACCAAAAAAAAAAAAAGAAACGCTGTCATTCCTCTTCCCCTCATTAATATTCTGAGGTTAAGAGCTTTTCAGCGAAACGTAATTAATAGAAGCTGAGCTGACAGTAAACAAGCAATTTCAAATTAAAGCAAAATGACAGGACCGTCATTTGTAAAATGTGAGCAGATTTTGGCGACAGATAAATGAAGGAAAATGTTAAGGAGGAAAAAGTGATGAAGATATTAATCTTCACCTGTCTGTGTCAGCGTGCCACTCATTTCCGCGATGTTGCTCTCGATCCGCTGCAGATGCTTCTTGTCCTCTTTGCTGCCCTTAATGAGGGGAAGGATGTATTTCTGCAATTAAAAACACGGCACGCTATTAGAATTCCACTCAGGAACAGGGAAAACAGGCCAGCGGACCAGGACACGCTCTGTTGTTACACGTCGAAAAATAGACAAAGGGCTGATCTATTAGTGTTAGCATAGTCAAACCCTCACTGAAGGCTTCTTATATTCATAAACTCTCGTGATTTCGTTTTTGAGAGCTGTACAACATGTTTGATAAGAAACTATTTTAAATAAATAATTTCTGTGAATTATTAGCAGTTATTACTCCAGTCTTAGGCATCACACGTTCCTTCAGAAATTATTCTAATATGCTATTCTAATAATGATCACAATTAGGTGTTAATCTTGAGCAAAATAAATTTACAAAAAATACAACTACAAATTCAAAAACTGTCTCAATCCTTTTTGAAACTGAATAGAAATGATTCATTTGAATGAAACATACTTGTTAAAGCTAAATTTGAGAGAGGCTGGATAAAGACAGCTTGTTTTATTAAAGCTTACAGTGTATCAGTACAATATGATATTAAACGAGGATGTGGGAGAAGAAAAAAAGAAGGGAAAAATTCTAACAATGCTAGTTCTTGAGCTTGATTTCACAGAATCACATTCAGTACTGTGTTTGGCAACAGCAGATAAAACATCATTATATGAATTATGATTAATAGGCCTGCATTCATGCTGAAAAAAAACAAGACCTTTTGTTTTTTGAATCCCTCTCAAAAGTCTTGTGGTTTCCTCACTTCATCCAGAGCAATTTGTCTCAATGGCTGACACAGAGGCCAAGAATTAAGCATCAGGGCATCTGGGTTCATCATCATTAAGTCTTTTAGCCCACAGGCTGGCTTCTCCATTTGAACATGTCACCTTCTAAGGACAATTGCTTGTCAGAGTTTAAGCCTTGTAGAACAACATCTCCAGACACTGAGAATAAGCAGCAAAGGTCAGATGGCTAGCGCTCCCAGTAGCTGCTGACTGGTTCTCATGCCATCACAGTTTTATTTCCAAATGCACACGTCGATTTGTTTCCCCAGACAAACATACAGCACATAGATGAGGAGATTAATCTGGCATTTGGTGAATAGCTGGGTGCTGGAAAGTGTAATGTGTGTGTGCAGGCTCTCCGTCTGGAAAACAGTTGGCCTTAACAGGTTTTCACAGCGGCGCAACCGTTGTTGACACCGGCGTAAGTAATAAACACTTTTAAGTTGAAAAAAATCAGAATGAGTGTCAACACCAGGGGAAGTTAATAAGAGAGCTGCTGTGAGCACTGTTTACAATGTGCTCTATAGCATGAATAAAGTGGTGGAGGAGGCCGGGGCATATGGTGGCACCGGTGAGCCGTTCCTTTGACATGACAGCAGTGAGAGCTCTCGCACCAGGGAACAGCACCTCCAGCCACGGGCACACATCCTCCGAACAGCAGAGACGCAAGCGGGGGACTGGAGAACCACAAACTGTGTGATCGCTCAAAGAACGAAAGTGAGAAACAAGCGAGCAAAAGAGTTAAAGAGAGTAAAAAGAAGGACATTTTTGCATTTTTAAAGAAAATGCGAGTGTCGTTTGCATGCACAAAAATCTATTTAATAATGCTAAGAGTATTGTGAACGGTGGCGTCGCGAACTTGGTTGAGTTTGGAGTGCTTTTTGTATGTTGCTAGAACATTTCTAGTCAAAGAGGTCTCTATTATACTGTCATCACTAATCATTCCCATTTTATTTTCTGCCAAGCAAAAATCTTATATAGTCTTTTAGTAAATTTGCTTGTGGTTCATACTATCATTCAAAAGTTTAGGGTTGGTAAGACTTAATGTTTTTTTTAATGAAATTAATTGTTGTAATATTTTTAAAAGAAGTCTCTTATGCTCACCAATGATGCACTTATTTGATCCTAAATACAGTACAGTAAAAACAGTGATTTTGTGAAATAACTAAAAACAACTAGACACTAACAACAATTAGTATTAGAAACTATTCATAATTCCCCCCCCCCCCAGTATTCTTTGATTAATAGAAAGTTCCAAAGAACAATGTTTATTAGATTTTTATTGAAAGAACATCAAAGTCTTTACTGTCACTATTAATCAATCTAATGTGTTAGTAAACTACAAATGTAATACTTCAGGTTTATTACTATTTAAACAAACACTTAACTAGGATTAGGGTTTGTTCAAATAATGATAGCAACAATGATATAGGAATAGTAAAAGTAATGACTTCCTGAGCAGGGACCAGTTATGAGAATGAGTGAAAATGAAAGTTCACTCACTACTCTCTAAAAATGAGAGTTGAAGTCACATTCTCAAAACATCACTTTAAGTACTGAAGCTACAGTTTCAGATTGTAAAACACAGACTCACGTCAAAGGAAAATGTGACTTTTTCTGTTAAAATGACATGGGTTTGGCTCACTACATTAGTAAGAGCTGTCATGTGGGCTACTGGCTTTGTGCTGAGAGCAGCAGAGGGACTGATTGCCTGGAGTAGCCGAGTACAGACGGAAGCTTAGGAAGCTAAACATACATTCCTAATCATGACATCACGGGAGTTCCAAACAATTGTAAATGCTCTCTTAAAGGCCACTGCTTCATTATTCTTTCTCTTATACAACACAGTAATGGAGTCCACATGCTCATGTGGGCAGTGTGGGCTTAATGTCACTGAGAAACAGGGTCTCTCCCTTACTCGCACCCATCCGTGCCCACGTACAAACCCATGTTGTGATAGTACTGGAAAGCAGCAAGAGCACTGCATATGGGGTTTTTCCGAAAGGGAAAACAGAAAGATCTAGGGGTTGAGATGAGCTCATTCCGATGACGATACACTGTAACCACAGCGATTTACATCATCAATGTAAAAAACACATACAAAAGTAGAAATGCTGGGAAAAGCTTGAGTTCTCAGAATAATAAACACATTTTGAGAAATAGGCTATTGGTGGCACTTCGACACGCACCCGGTAGAGATGATGGAAGCCAAAGGCCATTCCTGCCAGGACGACGGCCAGGGCACTGTAGTCTCTCCATCTGTAACCTGAGGGACCTGCAGAGATACACACAAATACAACAAGGCCATCTATTAGTCCAACTCTGGGAAAAGCTGTTGTGGGCCTTCTGGTAGATGCCATATTTAATTTGACATGTAACAAACTGTGGTGTATAGAAATGCAGTAATTCCAATGGCCAAATTCAGAACTACAAGAAGAATTTTTGTGCAATTCACTCATCAAATCATTCTTGGATGCCTTTTTATTTGTTTTTTGCTGAAGATGGTGCCAGTAAACCCAGATAAGTACTGTGAATCGGTATAAAGCGCCCGTTTTAATGAATCAATTCAAGTTCACTCAAAATTTTCCACAGAAGACCCTTCATATTTTTTCATATATTTAAAAAGCTTTAGCAATAATGAAAAAAAATATAGGTAAAAACTGCTGGTCATAAATGAAAAATGATTATTGCTTGTGTTAATTTAATGAAAATAACTTTACTCATTTTTACCTTATTTTACTTATATTAAACTTTTCTAATCTTATGCTCTGCTAGTTTTTGATCAAAATGGGTAGAAACAAAATCCAAAAGCAAATTGAATACTGTGAAATGTCTGGAAAAATACAGTGGCATTTACACACACACACACACACACACTTTATTAGACTTGGGACTACACCACACACTGCCTGTACTTCTACCCCTTCACAGCTTTTTTGTTTATGTCAAACTACTGTTAAAAAAAACTGTTGGGGGAAAAAAGTAGTGGTGCCTACAATCAATGACTAAAGTTTATAGTCTAAATAAGTCTATATGAATAGCTGCTCTTGTTCCTAGAAGGAGAGGGAAAAGAAAAAATATATGAATTCTGATTACATGTGAAGTGTAAACTAGATCTGAACTTTTAGATTAAGTACCACATTACTGTAAAACAGAAATGTCATCAGCTATGACTGCGCATAACGGAAACTCCCGATTACAGTATTTGAGAGGAAAAAGTACTCTGTTCAAGGTATTTGTGATCTTGAAGAAATGGAAATGAGAACAGTTGAAAATGACTCTGAGGACGGTTTCGGCCTCAGACCTCGCACAAGCGCTCACTAGTGGTGAGATGAGATGTGAATGTCGCAGAACAACAACGAGTACTATCAGGAAATGAAAGCCCACATCAAAGATCCCTCTTCACCCCTCACACTCATTCTCAGAGAGAGACAGTTGACCTGGCAGAAGGCCAAAAAAAAAAAAAAAAAAACAGTTCAGATTCAAAAACAAAGAAAATGAAAATGCTTCTCTTTGGGAGCCAGACCTGACAGAATGCTCTGCTTTAAAGGTATTTAACATGCGTCAACATTTGGAGCAGCATGATGACCAAAAATCAAATGCTGAACCACTTAAATGACATGAAAAGAACACTTGGGTATTGGAATTAAGAAAACAAAACTAAATCGATAGTCCCACCCCAAACTTACCATCGGTTGAGCCAATGTGCCAGGCTGGTCAGGACAATCAAACAAACAAGCAATGTTTTAAAAGTGCCTTTTCAAAGGAACAACTTAATAATGGCTTACTTACTCTTGGCATATTAAGCATTGACATGAGAAAAAGAGAGAGAGAGAGAGAGAAAGAAAAAATACACTTTAGCTTTAAGTAGACTTTAACCAGCTTCTGAAAGCAAGAGCAGCCGTTTCAATTCACGCTGAGGCAATCTGGCAAGGCTCAGCCAACAGAAAGGAGGGAGAAATTATCATGCAAATGTTTAACGGCACACCAAACAGAGAAGTAATTAAAGCAAGCCTGGCTCTGGCAGGTCAACATGTCAGATACAAAATGCTCCATTTTGTAACATAGTCGAGGTCTGCGGAACAGGTGTGTTACTGTAATTTGCTTGAATCTGCTCTACTGAATACAAATAGACAGGCTCTATGGACTAGCAAAGCAGTAGTACTTTTTCATCTTCTTTATGTGTAACTGAACAAGCAGTTTTTATCTGATTTATTGTATTAGAGGTATATTAGGGAGACCCAAATAAATTATGGCACCGATTATTGAGACATGAAACAAAATATGTTCTACAATTTTTAATAATTAATAGCTAATAAAAAGAAAAAGCACATTTTACACTAGATCACTAGACGTTTCTATACACAAATGTATAATTTGATTTTCTTTTAATAAATGATCTTATACAATTATCCTGTCAAATGTGCACAAACTACTAGCTACTACTAAATATTGTAGAAACATAATTTTCTGTAAAGTTGCTTTGTAACGATTTATTTTGTAAAAAGCGCTATACAAATAAACTTGAATTGAATTGAAATTGAACTCCTACACCATGTGACCATGTTTAAAGTCTTGATTAAAATAAAGCAGACATAGCAGTACATAAAAAATAAAGTTTATATATAGTTTCATATATAAAGTATCCATTACTCTTTAACACAAATTGAAAGGAAATCATTAGTTAGTTTTAGTTTAGATGATTTTCCATATTTTAAGAAGAAAACCGATTACTCCAAAATAATTCTGAGGTCAATTAACTTTTATTTCCACACTTTTAACCTTTCTTCTCCTAGGAAATACTCAGAAAATCAGTGCCTTGTCACTAAAGACTGAAGCTTAGTTCTGCTAAATGAAGGTGACATTCTACACCAGAAAGTACTTTAAAAACTTCTATTTAGAGAATTTCTGACAACATTACTTTTTGTATCAATGGTAAACATTACTGAAGTGTCCCTGCGGAAGCAGGGTGTGCAGAACATGCATGATGGCAGTCTGGGTGATTTCAGAGTCCTTGAGTTTGGCCGGCGGCCGTGACCCATCTCCTACTTCAACTTGAGATCCAAACAGAGGTCCTTCTTCCACGTGGGTAGCCCCCTCCACCTCCACTTTCCACTCCTGTTTTTTATTTGGACACTTAAGGTGTAAGCATGGCATCCATTCCCCTTAGTTCCAATCTCTGTTCAAATTTATTGGGTTCAGAAAAGGCCCTACTGTCCTTCTTCTACTTGAAAATAGAGATCAGAGTATCCATTACTTCGATAGAGATGGATGCGGGTCCAGACATATTGTCCGCATGACAAGGACATCAAAGAGAGGGACCCCCTCTTTCCAACCTGACCTCCGCGAAGATCTCCTTACTCTCCCCTCATTATGCCAATCTCTCATAGCCGTTTTGATATAAAACCCCCCACTCTAGTGGGGCTGAAGCCTAACTACATGGCCATCCCATCAACATTGCTTTCATTACAAAACGTGAGATGGTGGGGAGTCAAGGACAGGGGGGCAATAAATGAGGGTGGAATACATCTGAAATCATTGTCATACAGGTTAAGCATTATGCGAACTTCATTCAGGATTGGTGAATCAGCAGCCGACTTGGAGCTCATAACCCGCGGAGGTAATAAAGATACAGGCTGCAGAAAGGCCCTCAGCGGTACAACCAACCAGAGATCGTCGTAACCACGGCGGACATCATATCGCAAGGCCGTGCCAGAATTAATTATGTGCCTACGCAAACTGGATGCTCAATGCCACCCATTTCCTTTTAAAACCACTTGTCTAAGATAATAGTAATGTTTGGACACTAATAGATTTTCAGCATGATATTTCAAGGTGTTCCACGCAGTTGGCCTGTTTCGAATTGATGTACGGGTGAAGGTTTAAACAGGATTATGGGAACACAGAGGAGATTGGAGGACTCATTTAACATAGCCACGCACCGTTTGGTAAAGAAAATCTACTAGTCTAGATGAGTCATGTTTAAGCGCATGGGCTGCAGAAACATACAGCGGGTGGGCAAGTGGAGGGGTTATAGGGTAGACCACCTATCCAAGTAAAAACAATTGTGGTAATACTCACTGTATGGGGCGAGTGGAACAGGGTGAACGAGGTGTGCAGGTCTGGGTACGGCAACAGTCAGTGGTTCCTCAGTACTACCGGCACGCTCGATAGCCAGATCAACCTCCTCATCAGTCAGACCTACATGGAGAGAAGGTGGAATGACATTGAACACAACAACTGAAGATATTTACAAAACATAAAAAAAACAAGTAAAGTTTTAGTAATTTATAAATGTTATATATACGCTCACTGGCGTTGGTGTTGGAAACATTCTTCAGAGATTTTGGTCTATATTGACATGATAGCATCACAAAGTTACTGCAGATTTGTCGGCTGCACATCCATGATGCAAATCTTCCGTTCCACCGCATCCCAAAGCTACTCTATTGGATCGAGATCTGGTGACTTTGTAGGTCATTTGAGTTAAGTGAATTTTCATGTCAAGAAACCAGCCTGAGATGATTTGAGCTTTGTAACATGGTGCATTATCCTGATGGAAGTAGCCATCAGAAGATGGGTACATTGTAGTCATAAATGGATGGACATGGTCAGCAACAATAATCAGGTAAGGCTGTGACGTTTAAAGAATGCTCAATTGGTACTAAGGGGCCCAAAGTGTGCAAAGAAAATATCCCCCACACTATTACACCACCTCCAGCCTGAACCATTGAGATAAGGAAGGATGAATCCATGCTTTCATGTTCTTTACCCCAAATTCTGACCCTACCATCTGAATGTTGCAGCAGAAGTCGAAACTTATCAGACCAGGCAACATTTTTCCAATCTTCTATCGTCCATGAGAAGAGAGGGGCGGGGCCGAGACCCATGCAAATGGAGTGAGGCCGGTGAAGTTAATGAGAATGTGCGACACCTGCGCCACTCACCAATGTAACAAAGTTCGTAGTCACGGGAAGGAGGAGGCGGAAACTGGCGAACATTCAAACAAAACTTAAACACAATAAATAAAAATAAACACAAAATTGCGCAACAGCATCTCACGGATGACTGCCACACACAAACAGAACCAAAAAAATCCAGGCCTGGTCCTCTCTTGTACAACACTGTTGACACTCCCCCTTTTTTGAGCTCCTTCATGAGACTTGAGAGCGGTGAATGGCGCAGATGTCGCGTACTCTCATTAACTCCACCGGCCTCGCTCCGTCCCTCTCGTCACAGTCCAATTTTGGTGAGCCTGTGCGAATCGTAGCCTCTGTTTCCCATTCTTAACTGACAGGAGCAGCACCCGTGTTGGTCTTCTGCTGCTGTAGCCCATCTGCTTTAGGGTTTGACGTGTTGTGTGTTCAGAGATGGTATTCTGCATACCTTGGATGTAACAAGTGGCTATTTGAGTTACTGTTGCCTTTCTATCATCTTTAACCAGTCTGCCCATTCTCCTCTGACATCAACAAGGGATTTCTGTCCACACAACTGCCGGTCACTGTATGTTTTCTCTATTTTTAAAACATTTCTTTATGAAACCTGAACCGACTGTACCAAAATTATTTGTAACTTTTTCATCTCTGAGAACTCAGGAATCAGTCCCTTGTCACTCACAAGATTGAAGCCACAATTCTACTGAATGAAAGTGTCTGAATTCTCCAGAAAGAACTAGGAAAACCGTGCTGCAACAGTGGTGATATTAAGTGGAAGTGTGTCCTTGACTCTCCTTTGCAACCTGCAAATAGATCTAAATGTTAAAACTCTTGCTAAACTAGGTTAATAGCACTATAGGCGGCAGACATATACCAGGAGAAGCAGCTTTGGAGGTCCAAAGCTCTGAGCTCCTCTCCATTACAGTCAGATCTCAAGAACAGAGCCTGTCCATTTCCTCCTGCTATATTTCCCCAGGTAGAGCTCAGCGGAACCCCAGACGGATAAAATGCATTATTTTAATTTCTTCATTGTAATGTAAATGTATTACATAATTTTGCAAATGCCAATATAATTTAATCTTCAGATCTTTTTTAATGATTTTAGTGGTGATTAAATTGCACAGAGGTCTCTGATGGAAATGACAGGAGAGGGGAAAAAAAAAATCTAATATTAATATTTCCCTTTGTGGAAAAAAGCTGGTTTATTTCCTGGCCTAAACAGAGCGGCAATGTAGTAGACAGCAACAAGAGACTGTAGAAATACTGGGAAAAGAAAGACAGAAACGGAAAAAGCCTGTTAGTCGAATGTACTTACTTTGACATTTAATGAAGGCATAAAAGCGGGAAAACATTATGGGCTTCCTCTACAATAGGCACATAAAACCAGAATGCTTTAACATCTCCATTTAGAGCCAATGGTTTAAAAAGGCTCCAGTTTCTATTAAACTGTAAGTTACACATCAATTTAATAAATCTACTGTATCCTACAACAGACATACACACACTCCCTCTGACCTGTGTTTGTCCACAGTAGACTGGAGTGTGTCAAGTCTGTCGTTGCATATTTAGTCTCTCTCACGCGCGCTCTTGCTCTGTTTACTGGACATATCCCCTTGGGCATTGACTACTCTATTCCACATGCTTTCATAAGGCACGGCTGCCTGCCAGAAAGCCAAAAGGCTGAGCTTTGCTCCAAATTGAGCTGTTTAAAGAGCAGACAGCAAGCTGTTTTTGTGCTGTAATACACACATCATAAATGTGGCAAATGCCAGTGCCACATGTGCTTAAATAGAGCAGAGAGAACTGGGAGCTTGGCAGAGGACAGGGTCTGAGCCCAATCAGCCCTGTCTGCTGGGTATGAAATCACAGTCACGCTTCATAGACTCACACTAACAACAGAGCAAAACAATAAAGGAGCACACGGACGCAGCAGAGGTAGGGATGCATGGTTTATCGCACCGTTTTTATTGCTGCGTTTCATGGTTTTCCAGTAAAAGTTTCAATTTATAACAGTGTGAGTTTAATTATAGCAATTAATTGGGTAAAAATGCAACCTTTTTTCAAAGAAATGTAAAAAAAAAAAAAAAAAAACTTGATTTGTTTATGACAAAAATATGTGAAATAAATGTAGTGCAAATATATATTGCAGAAAAAAAAAACCTTGTTGAAAAAAAAAAATTAAATGACACATATCAGTTTATGTCCATAACAAAAATAATTGGTGGCTAAAGCCAAAAAGTGCCCTTGAGTGGCTGTTATAAAACAGAAATGACTGATCATCAAATCAGCATATCATTTATTTTTATTCTTTATTTAATTTCTTTGACTGTTGAATTATTGATAATATGTGTGCAATTCTTCCTTCCTTGGTTGTTTGCTCTAATGATGTTCTTTTGCTTATATTTGAAAGACAATAAAAAGTTGATCACAAAAAAAACAGGCACATTCTAATGATTTCTGAAGGATCATGTGACACTAAAGCTGCTGAAAATGTAGCTTTGCCATCACATAAAAAAACTAGATTTTATAAAACAATTAAATAGAATATGATTAAATTGAAACAAAATGTTTCTGTAATTTTAATGTATTTTTAGTCAGTCTTGGTGAGCATTAGAGACTTCTTTCAAATACCACCTCATAAAAAATCAACTCTAAATCATACAAAATTTCCTCTTCCACAGCAGCAAAACGTTAAGATCCAAAATTTATGACACAGATCTCCGCATATTCTCCCTTTAAATCCTGTTAAAATGATATTAACAAAATTTATACTATCACAATTTTCATTAAAATGCCCATGTAGCCGGTTTTACCTCTCTTGCAGGAATCTCTAGGTCAAGGTCAAAGTTAAAAGGAGGGCAGATTCTGTGGGGGTTGAAATGGCCCTAAAAATGTTGAATAATTTAAGACAAATATTGGTCATCCTGTCTTGCATGGCATTCAAAGTGATCGGAAGCAGCCATGGCCATGTGCTGAGCTGGTGCAGTCAGCATGTACTGTCCAATAAGCAATAATGTGTCCCTGGACACCCTATTCATCTGACCACACCAGACTGCATGGTGGCAGACTATTGAATGAGACATGAAGGCCCCCCTCTCATTTCCTCCCACTCACCTCGTCAAAAAGACGCTCTCAGGAAGTTCACGTTTTCGTGAGTTCACATCAGAACCAAAGGGTTATTTTCTGAGGACGTACATATTTGTAACATCATTTGAATTCTTAAATAGCACACCCCGTGCAATTTCAAAGGGGTCCGGCGTGCATCCGAATAAGATGCATGCAAATTCATTAACACGTTTGCTTTTCTTTTTCAGGTTTTCGGACTCACTCAGCTGTTTTGTCTCCTCTGATGCCTTTATTACAAAGAAAATGGGATGACAAATGAAAGACCTTTGAGATCCAATTTAAAAGAAGGACAACAAGAGTGAATTTTACATATAAAAGGAAAGGGATACAAAAAGGAAACACAAAATTTATTACGGCTTCCAAAACCTGTGGAATGACCCCTCGGACCTCCATTTCAGATCGACCTGCCGGTTGATGAATTTTTTTTGGACATAAATTACATCTAATGATGACACCATAAAAAAGAACAATAATGGAAAGCTATTCTGTATTTCATTATACTGTATTATTTGGTGCACCTGATACATGCAGAGCCTGTTTATGAGTCACCATATTAACAGATGCTCAGTCGAAGCATTTGCTTTGACCTTGCCATTCTCATTGGGGCATGAAATTACGGTGGTGGCACTGCGATATTACAGCTATAAATACTGTAAACTGCATATCTGGGCTATGGTTTCTATTGTCTTTCAACATAAACCTGATCAGTATTTATTTAAAGGAAAACCCATTGCTTTCTTTATTATTTATGGCTCTATTTTCTGGGCTCTTATTTTCAGGATGTTTTTTTTTTTTTCCCACAGTTTTATTTTTTAGAGTGATGAGGCAATCATCCACCCATAAAGTGCAGTTCTCCAATTATACCACTTGTGAACTTCATAGAGTAAGAACAAGCTCACAGGGACAATTATAAAAATGCTTACTGAACGGCCGCTCTTTTTTTCAGCAGACCAACAAGGCTTTAACAAAATCGCTTGGTGAATATTACTTCTTATAATAATACCAGATTGAACAAGAAGAAAAATACTTAAGGTCATAAAGATGGAGGTCACTGAGAGTGTTTCTGTGAGACTTCAAATGTCAAGTCCATGTCTCACAAGACTGCATGCCTTAAATAACGAGTGCTCTCATAGCGTTTTCATTTATGTATTAAAAAAAGAAGGACTCTGGTAATTTTCCTGCTTTATCTCCTTCTCCTGATGACAAAGTGAAAAGCGGATGGCCTAGGTGGCGCCGTGGAGTAATTTATAACCACATCAATCCCTTTTTCTTCTATGCAGGCCTTGGTCATTGCCATTCCTGTCCAAGAGGTGAGTCACATCACCTTACTTGCAAACTCTTTCCTATTAATATCAGGGATGATGAACCATTTCCTTATCCTCATGACGTGTGCGATATTACACCTGCAATTCAGCAGTGTAACTCAAGGCCCTTTAAGCATAATGAAATGACAACAGGAAGAACACTAGTGAGGTCAAAGATTCAGCCACTGAACTCAGCAGCTTGTGTCGGACGTCCACACACAGGCTTATTGGAATCCGCTGGGCAAAAAATAAAATCTATTTTTCGATTTCCCATATTTTTCGGACTATAAGTCGCACTGGACTATAAGTCGCATTTATTTAGAACCAAGAACCAAGAGAAAACATTACGGTCTACAGCCGCGAGAGAGCGCTCTATGTCTTCAGTGTAGACTACAGGAGCACTGAGCAGCATAGAGCGCCCTCTCATGGCTGTAGACGGTAATGTTTTCTCTTGGTTCATTTCTCTTGGTTCATGTCAAATTAATTTTGATAAATAAGTCGCACCTGACTATAAGTCGCAGGACCAGACAAACTATGAAAAAAAAGTGCAACTTATAGTCCGGAAAAGCCACACAAATCAATCTTTTAACGTATTTAGTTCCGCAAACTTTTAACAAGATCTGATTAACGTGTCCTTTACACTAGATGTCACGCTCTTATTTATCTTGTACGACGTTAGAATGGAAAGCCTGTCATTCATTCAGTGCTTAACATGGTGGAGATCCTAAACAATATGTGTGATTTGCAATGCTGAGGTGAAATGCTATGATTTTCGGAATTAATGAATGAATGGAGCAGTTTTGTTTACACACATAGGCCTAACTGTAGTGTGTGTGCCACTTGAAGTGTTTTCAGCCACTGTTCCCTCACTATATGATGATATAAACACACAAACATCATCTCCAGCTGCTCTGAGAGTCACTTCATTAGTATTTTACGGTTTAATTTGAGAAAAAAGTTATTTACGGTAACCTATCAAAATAAAAATTTGGTGAAAAACTGTGACAGAAATATTAATATTGTGCGGTAGAAGTTAAGATTCATTGTAAGAACACTACTATTACTAATTAATATTATTAAAACTTATTTTTAAAGGAATAAATCACACACTTTTTTATTTATTTTTAAACCTCTGTTATGCAGCACATGTTTGCCAAACCATGAAAGGGATTCATTTTCATTTGATTAAAGGATAAATTAAAATAATGTTTTACTGCATTATCTGATTAACAGATAAAATTTTATAAGGCCCTGTTAAAAAATATATATATATTATAAAATAAAAATGTAAAAAATCCATGGTTCTTAATTTTTTACGTTCACTGATAATTTTTTTAAATAGTATTTGCAATAGTATTTTTATTAAATCTATATTCATTGAAAAAAAAAAATGAATAAAATCGGCACATCTGAATCGATACACAGCCGTATTTGTGACTGGACTATTAGACAAGGGAAAATACACTCTCTGTTGGAAAAACATCAACTGATGATTATATCCCTGGTTACTTAAGTTAGAGACACTAAATTCTGTACCGCTGAACGACGTTTCAGCGGTAGACATGTGCCGGTATTGGTAATGCGATATATTGCAGTGATTAATATGCATAATATTGTTATCGTGGGCACTTCTAAATACCGTGAATAAATATACATAATAAATTATTCAGAATTTGGAATGCATTTTAAGAATAGTATTCCCATCAGCTGCTCAAAATGTACAACACCGCTGTATGCTGCTTGAAAGAGCGCATGCGCTCTGATGTAAACAACCACGCATGAGAAGCACATGGAGGAACACGTGAGGGACGTTGAATGAAAGCACATTCACTCTTTGACAGCAGATGGCGCTAAACTGCAGCCCTTTCCCTGTAAACCCCGTAAATAAAGCAGCTGCTACTTTCTAAACCATATTTAAATAATTTATTAGTTATTTTTCTTATAAGAAAAATATATATTTAACCTGTTATACTGTATAATGACCACTTTTTTAAACAAAATTTCAATACCATGACAATACTGTATACTGTGATAAAGCATTATCAATTAACCGCAACAGGAAAATTTTATACCGGCATATTCCTAATCAGTGGGCACACTTAATTTTTTGTGATTTCCCCTGAGTAAGAACACAATTTAATATTGAACATAATTAAAATATAATTTATAAGAAACAATACTCTGTTGCGAATGTGTGTTTGCTTAACTACATGTTGCCATGTGCACAAATAACACAGTGAGGTGACGTTCACATAAAACACATTTTTGTATTCCACTGCGCTGCTTTTTCCATTGTTTTTCAATATAAAGTTGTGATAAACAGAGACCTTTGACAATTGTACATACGTCTCGAATCCTTTGCAACATCTTGCACATGACATGGCATTTTAAAAATGTGGTACACACACACACACACACACACACACACAAACAAAACCCCAGCTGATAGTGATACTACTAACCTTCATGCTCAGTGTACATCTAACTGCAAAAATCAAGACAATGTGACTGAAAACAAGCAAAGAAATGCTCGTTCACAGATCTTCCTCAACACAATAATTTAGTGAATTTTAGGTTGAATACTACACACCACAGCAATAAGGCAGTGATTACACGTAGCTTCTTTAAACTCCTTTGCATAAGGACAGCGCATACATATAACAAAGCCTAGATAATAAGTACATATACACCCACATTTGGAAAGCCCAATCAAAGAGTGACGTAATGACGATGGGTCTGTTCTGGGAGATCAGTAATTCACAATTTACACTGCAAAATGACCTGCTTAGAAAACATTAGCGCATATCTCTGAATGCTTACAGAGACCAATCGCATTCCCCTTGAAAAGAGAGGGAGAGAGAAATACTAAGAGAGAAAGGGGTGGAAATCATGGAGGTATCCTTCAGCACAGATTAGACCATAACGGCATGTAAATAATACGTGTAGGAGAGATTGTGTAAAGACGCTGCAACATGTAATCAGAGTGCTTCCTATTTTCCCCTTCATCAGCTGCCCGCCACTATGGCGGCTTGCTACAGGAATCCAATTTAACTCCCCACTCCACCAGAAGATGGTATTGTTTTATTTTATAGGGGCTTGGACATTTCCCAACGTTAATATAGACCAAAACTGGGAAATATTTACATAGATATGACATTAGACTGCTTTATAAATTAAGACGGAGGTGTATTTAGGTGTCTTTGTTTTTGGGGGGAGGTGAATGACCTGAAATCTGATGTCTGATCTTTGTAACGTCCATTATGCCGTTTTTATTTACTTAAATCATGACAGACAGATCAACAACATTACCTTATAGTTATACCTCATACCAAATAAAAAAATTTAAATAATATGTTATGTAGTTAACAGCTTTTTTTATTATTAAAATGTATTTTTATTGTAAAAAAATTTTATTTGGATGGGGATCAATTTCTGCAACACAATATACCGCTCTTTCCTATTTTCATCCCATCAAGTGTCTCAAGCTATAAAACCAAACAATATCAAACTAAATGTAGTTATTAAATAACATCTTCAAGCCTATATTCCTCATACTGCTTTAGTTTGAGAGGATTCAACCGGGTGAGTCTATTTTTCACCCACAGTATTGATTGCTTTTAGTTTAAAAGTGACTCATTGTAATAATGCCACTTTAATAATATTAACGATAATGCTAAATTATATCCAGTATAATCAGAGTTAAAAAGGAACACATTTCTGGTTTGGGGTTGACAAAAGGGCACTTGAGGCTTACTGATAGGGCTGAGGACATACAGTATACAAGACAAAAAAAACACTGGGAAAAACTGATGTAAAGCATTTATCAGTGGCAAAAGCTGTATTTGCATATGGAATGCAAAGAAAGTAGTGCAAGATAAAAACGGAGCACAAATGTTTAATGAAAAATCTACAGCATAGATTACAGACAAAACTCTTAAATGCTAAACTATTCAAGACGAGTAAATCAACAATTGCTATTGAAGAATTTGTTCTTGCATTTAGCAATTATTACAATGACCTTGTGTTAACCCCTATCCCTAATTAATAGGTATTAGACATAAACAGTGAAAATTAAAGGTCAACTTCATAACCACTGATCCGTCATTTTGGCTAGCGTGTTTAAGGCACGCTTTAATATGAACGACGTTAATCAAATTAAACTTTCGAGTGAACTCCAGGAATGGCTTGGAAAACACCGCAGGAACAACACACAGAGCTGTGTGTTGAAATTGCTTCTGTGAGCACAGCAGGGCACTGGGAAAATTGTAAATTTCAGGAGAAATTTAATAAGGAGAAATTGGCCTAAGATTACTCAGCACTTTGCTTCTAGATTAGTCTCCCTCCTACCCTTCAGATTGCACAAGTTGCTTTCAGGGTGATACAACATTGTGACATAATTACATTGTTTTAGGTGAGGCTCAGTAGAAATGGCTCTGTGCTGACACAAGACCATTTTCCAGCACATGCAAATTTATAGATGGCTCACTTTAAAGCCTGCACTTCTCTGCCATTTGAGGGACTAGGTAAAACAAAAAACCGTTTGCATGTTGACAAAAGGTTCCTGATTGCGATCTACAATTAAAACAAAAGGGTCATTGTGACTTTAATCCAAAACCCATCCTTAACAACAGACATTATGAACAGTATGTACGCACAAATCATTCCTAAATCATACTGGCTTAATTAAGCCGTCTGATTGATGGTCCGATCGTCCCATCGGGAGCGTTCATTGAGAGGATATTGAATAGTTGTCTATTCCAATGTTTAGCATATTTTCATAACTATGTGACAAGCGGCAATATCGCAGCAAAGTCGTCCTCGGGGTGTTAGCAGCTGTGTCCTTCCCAAAATTGCATGAGCGAGCAGAGGAAACAAAAGAAATGAAACCTGAAGCGCTGATGAAAACTCGCCGGCTGTGGTTGTAAACTGCTTTGTGCTTCAAGTTCTATCAATAACCTCTCGGTTACAGGGGTCAGTAATTAAAAGCCTTGTGATCTGGAAATAGTTTCCTCGTTCTCCAAAGGTCCAAATAAAAAAAATACAACATCAAATTAGAATAGCAACAGCACAAGGCCAAGTCTTCCAGCTATAGATCTATTGATGTTCAAACACACCCTGGGGGCACATTGCCATGATAGCCCTGAGTTCACCGTGTTCCCCATTACAACCTGGTGTTGCGGTTTGGAGAGGTCAAAGTCAAACTAAATATACATTATAGATACAGATATGTATGTATGTATGAATTATAAATAGCACAAACACACTGGGGTCCAAAAGTCTGAGGAAACATGATCGGCAGGATTACATGAACTTCATCGAATGGCATCAAAGCAATAATAATGCATTTTTTTTACTCATCAAATTGTTATACTGATAATATAAAACAAAATAATAATAATATTATAATTTTTTTGGAGAGAGCAGATTATCACTTTTTCAGGGAGCATAATGAAACAGTTGGACCCACTGAACGCTACTGACTTTTAGTTGCCATTGGCATGGGGGGGTTGACTTATCATGAAACAGTGGCACACTGGCATATTTAATACTTTATGTACCAAATAGAGCCCTTTGAGAAATCCATTTGAACCACCAAACTTGCTACAAAACACAAATACGCTCAAAACCTACGAATCCCCCAGAACTGGATACAATTTCACATTCATATTCAAAAGAACCACATTTCATCATAAACGTACAGCATATTAGGCCGCATAACCCAGCCGTGAATTATAAATGAAGCCGATCTACTGCTAACGAGAAGTACTGACCGAGGAAAATGCTAAAGATATAGAAATGTCATAATAGGCCACTGATGTGAACAACAGCAGCTGGCAGCAATGGATTTTGTCTCCAGTTACCTACACCAGTCATGGTGCTATTAGGCTCGCTTTCCTCTACTAGCACCATTGTAGGCCAAATCCACCTGCCTTTACCATCAATAAGTCCCGACAGAGCAAATTTATTTTAAATAAGAGCTAAAAGGAAAAAAAAAAGTCATGTCAGATAAGCACAGCTGTGCTAAGATTTACAATTATCAATAGCGTGCAGAGACAGATGAGCTGTCGCGTTATAAAGGACAATGCTGACCTTGCTAAACTTAAATGAGATAAAACTAATCTGACCTTTGTGAAGGACTATATTTTATCTTAAAAAATGATATGCATTTCAGTGCCGAAGTGATCGTCATTTTATGTGACTGATTTTAAAGTTTTAAGACCTGCTTGCAAAACACTCAAATAAGCCATAAATTGAGACAGATTACATTGTGCTTCTCGATTTCCATCACTGCCGGCCCCAAAGTGATTCACTAAAACATCACAATGTCATTTTCAGTGCCGGGTTTTGAAAAAAAATCCTTCGAAAAAGATCAAAATACAGCGTACGGATTGATTTCTATCCAGCACACATCCAGGCTGGTGATCTGATCTGAAAGGGGTTTGTGATATTGGAGGGATAGTGGTGGGTTATGCATCAAACACACACATATTGATTGATACCCGAACTGCTCTGAATTTAGAGTGAATGCATATGTATGCTCACAACACGTTACTTCTCTGGTCGATAAAACTTACCGATGCATTCCAGCGCTTTAATATTTATGATAACAGCTAAATTAAGTAAAAGCTTTAAAATGCTGGGAGGTAGCATAATTGACAATTCCATTGAAAGTGGGGGTTTGTCAATATTCATTTTCTGCATCCCAAAGAAGCATCCCAACTGTCATTCATCCACAGAGCTGGGATCAACCTCTCGGAAGACTGTTCGACCCTTGCCTGACCCTCCAGGGCATGCAACAATGGCCTTGACCTCTGACCCTTAAAAGCAAATGACCTCATCCTGTGAAAATCTTGGGCAAATTCAAATGGACTACAAGCGGTTTCTAAAGCTGAGCTGTCTTAGAAGGGACAGTTGTTGTGTCATTATATTACGATGTTCTTTCTTTAACACTGCAAAAAGGCTCTCTTTACTAAACTGATTCCACTCATGTTTGAAATGAATAAGCTAAAGCATCCAGCAGGTTCAATTTAAGGTCAAAGTCTTGGAATTGAGCCATCTTCTGTTCATTCTGCATATAAAAATGTAATGATTTACAATAGGTTCAGGAACATATTGATGATGCTCACCTTTTTTCTTCAGGAAAGCTTTTCGGGTTGCCAGGGGGCTTTGACGAACTTGCTGGTTTTGTAGAAACCTGACTGCCGTGGCAATCTGCGAAGAGAAAAAAAACAAAACCAAACAAACACATCTTACATTTGCCACATGAAATGAGCTCATCAGTATAATAGAAAGTCATCAGTAAATTAACTTCATTGGAAATGAGAGCAAGACTCAGGGATTCTTGCAAGGCAGCTGAATTATTGTACATTTCCAGCTCCCCATGGTATATCATCAGCCAACAACAGGAACTTATAAAATAACCCTCCCTCTCCCAATAAGTATATGGAGCCCAGACCACCAAATCACTTTAGAGATAAATCTAGGAAATGAGTGAATCAGCAGTTATAAAATTATCCCATCAAGGTTTGCTGAACAAATGGAGTATGGAGTTTAATTTGCCATTATTCTCTTTAAGTCAAACTCCTAGCCTTAAGTGAGCAGGGACTGAAAAGCTATACTTAATGCTAAAGTGCACATCTGTATCTAATAACGGCACAATACCTGGCTTAAAACTTCAGCGATTCTTAAAGAAGAAAATGCATTATGATCAAATCACCTAGGCTGCAAGTTGTAATGACTGAGTGTTAATGCACTAGAAAATTAAATATCATCAGAACACGTGTAGTCGGAAGTGCAGCACCGCTCCCATCGATTCCATTGCGTTTTCCTTCGAGATGCACCTTGATCTGCCACTTTAGCTTGCTTCTCCTAGAATTAAAAAAGGGTCTACTCCTCAAACACCATTATAGCATGAATTTGAAGTGCGTGCTCTGAAGTGGTGCTTTTAAAGAACGGATAAACATGAAATAACATCTGGAGATGGGGGAAACGCACACTCAAGGATAAAGCCGAGCCGCCTCGTTATCGCACCTGTGGTCCCTGTGATTCAATTGTAAAAGTCATCCCTCTAATAGGTTGAAAGGTTTTGATTACTGTTCTTTTTCTTTAAGCGGCAAAAGATAAAAAGTGATTGAGAGCGCTGTCTGTGGTAATCCGTTTTAGGTAATGCATTGCATATACTAAAGACCTGTTTCAATCCAAAAGGATTGCATTTTGAAAAGAGACTGAGAAGAATGTGTAATAGTCATGCCAGCTGTATAATTCTGCAGTGACAAATCAAGACAGATTGAGTCGGAGACCCGGTTTTCCTTTCAAAAACACATCATATTGATTTCAGCTTAAATTTATGGGGCACAACTTTGACTTTGTTGGATGGAGGAGGAAGACGAAAAGGGGGCACTGCCGATTTAGGGAACAGCATGAGATTATGATTCCGATAATTTGAATAAGCAAGCAGGCAGGCCACATCTGTCTTCAAATATGTATACGACTGAGTCAGTGTCTGTAAAGAATGTGTCCTTAGTCACACCTGGTTTCAGAACACATCAGAGACTTTTTCCGGTAACATGAGCTTTGCAAAGTTGTTACCCAAAGCGTAAGGACCTTTTTGGATCTCTATATTAGTGTCAGGATTTTTTTTAATATATATATATTTATAAGGGGATATTTTTTCTAACCATCGACAACAACTCATGCTTTGTTATCCATTTTTCAAACAGTTTAATTTTGATAAGCCATCGTTTCATGGCAATAGTTTGTAAACAATTTTAATTTATAAAAATTTCAATATGCATAGTACTTTTTTTACCTATAAAATCAACACCACATGTATTCAATATTTTGCACTATGCAATAATAAAGTGGCCTTAAATGTAATGTGATATATCCCAGGAACCTAAAATTTCTGACTGTGCTGTATTTAAGCTTAGGCATAGTTAATTTAGTCACCTGGAAACCTAATGACAAGTAAGTTCTGGGAAGTCTTTAAACAGGAATCACAAGTTAAAATTAGCATTTGAATGGATGAGGTTTTTGTGTTGTTGTAGAATGACACAATAAGTGTCTTTTACAATCCAGAAACACTCTTTCCCCGCTCTATAAACACCACGTAAACTGCATAAACCATCAATTTCTTTATTCACTGCACAAAAACAAATGTCAGGCACATTACGCGTACAGTAAATCACATTTTACAGGAAAAGAAAATTCTCAATTGAGTCAACGCCAGTGAAAATACAAGCGCTGGGATGTTTCATTTAAGATAATATAGACAAAGGGATCAAAATAGCGGCTCCTTGGTTTGAAATATGACTCTTTTTTGTGATTGAGACTAGCTTTTACTTGGATGGAAGGGGCACGGGATTCTTGTAAACACTTCTCTAAAAGATGGGATCAAACTGGGATAATAAATGAGGGCGATGTCCATTTATTTTTCAAAAGTGTTACGTCTGTTCTTCAGGGAGAAGAAAAGTGCTTTTCTTTGCAGATGACACGGCTGCTTTATGCAAGTTCCACCCAGACATCTCAATCAATTATAACCACATTGCACAGATTTTAGTCTTGTCTACTTATTGACGTATAGATCACCCTCGTTGTCATATAAAGGTAGCAGCATGCAATTGTCCTTTTAAGGGGGAGAGCTGGATCACTACATGTCAGTACAAGGCACATTTGGTTTGGCAAGCAAAATATTAACTCAAATTAAAAAGGTGGGTGCGTGCTTCTTTGCTGAATACCAGTAAATACTCTGTTAATCAACCATTATTTTCTAGTGTTTCTTGTAAGGCTAAAATTGCTAATGCACGGAAAGTGCTCCCTGTTCTAACCAATAATCTTTACAAATGAGATGAATGATCAAGTGTCAGGTGCAACCTAAAAAGTGGTGAAAACTCAATCATAGTGGGCAAGCAACATTAAGGGCCACGTCTGGAGACATGCCTGACATGAACATGATGACTGGACAAGGTCTTGCAAATAGCGCCATGTCGGTTATTGAGTTTGGATCGGACAGAGTTTTAGCAGAGCACTTTTGCCTCACACTCGCCTTAAATTTGGAGGAGGTGGTCGTGATGACATTGATCGGGAAGGAAACATAAAATGTTCTATTAGGCAAGGGAAATTTTCTGAGTCGACCTCGCACAAGTCTTTCTTCATTTATTAAACAGGATGAGTTTACTGTTGATAAATCACCACATTATGACAGACAGTTTAGTGTCAGAAAGTATCCCAATTTACCTTACACTAAAAATATCACTTTAAGAATAACCAGCGAATTCTGGCTCGCAAAAAAAAAAAAAAAAAAGAAGTCAAACTGTAAAAATTGAAGAGTAAGTTTTGCATATAAATGCTGCTATTTAACTAGCAGATATGAGAAGGAAGACTTCCTTAGCCAATTTTGTGAACCGGTCACGCAGGGAAATATACTTTTGCTCAAGGCAACACACATTCACAAAGGAACTATTAAACCAAACATGATTAAATCAGTAGTAGATGGACGGGGGAAAAAGGTTTTATTTTAATATCACAAAATTAAAAAAAAAAAAAAAAAAAACCTAACGCCAAAGTTCCTTAAATGGTGAGTGCAAAGGTAGAGATGCATGTATTATATAAACTACAATATACAGTCTTATAAATATATATAAATATATATAAATATATATATATATATATATATACACACATAATCTTTACCTGATGCACATTTACAATGTTTATTATTATTACGCCTCTTGCTTTGCACATTCCTTTGCATTTTGACCTCATAATGCCATTTGCACCATATACTATTCACCATATACTATTCATATATACTATTTTTTTTATTTTTTTGGATTCTTTGATGAATAATAAGTTAAAGAGTACAGCATTTAGTCAAAATATAAATCTTTTCAAACAATATAAATCTTTGCTTTCACTTCTTAAAATTTAATACATCCTTGTTAAATAAAAGTTTTAATTTCTTAAAAAATATATAGTATATCTTCTTTTTAACTTTTTAAGTTTCAGGTTCTAAAAAAAATATTAAGCAGCACAACAGTTTCCAGCACTGATAATAAATCAGCATATTAGAATGATTTCTGAAGAATTATGTAAACTCAAGACTGAATGCTGAAAATTCAGCTTTGAATCACATAAATAAATTATATTATAATGTATTGTATAATTCTGTATAATGCATCTACTGTGTTTATACCTCCTCTTTTGCACCTTGTATATACAACCCCTTGCATAGAGCTGGTCTCTGCTTCTGTACCTCAAAATATACCTGTAAAATGTTACATTATATTCCGCTGATTCTTTGTCAATGCATTTGATGAAAACATAATCAGGAAAATATACGTACTTAGCAACAAACAGTGTTTAGAAAAGTACTGCGGTGGTTATTTCTAGAAACTAAAATAAAATCAGAGGCTTTTACACTGTAGATACTTCAGCGCCAAATCATGCACAAACTTTGAAGAGAGCCGTGTAAAGACGTGAAATGAAGTTACAGAGCAAAATGTGTGTCTGATTATACACAAGTCTGACGTTAAGCTACAGGACTGCTGACAGTAATGACCGCTCCGTGAGAAAGGACAAGAACTACGGCAGCAGAAGATGGGGGCCATCAGCTGGCACTTAAAAGGAAAGGGTAAAGGAAGCTAAA
Organism: Carassius auratus; assembly: GCF_003368295.1. Classification (NCBI taxonomy): domain Eukaryota; kingdom Metazoa; phylum Chordata; class Actinopteri; order Cypriniformes; family Cyprinidae; genus Carassius; species Carassius auratus. The sequence continues at coordinate 66,316 of NC_039290.1, forward strand.
AGGAAATCATTAGCAGGTCTCAGTGTGAATCAATTCATTTCAAATTGCCCTGTACATTTGTGAAGAAGCACCCCTGATATAATAAAGGCCTAATAGACACTGATCCAATTGTGTTAGGCTGGTCTCAGATTCCTACAAAACAATGGTTTCAGAAAAAGAGTGAGGAAGAAAGAGATCGAAGTCGACTTCCTATATTAATTAACCTCTCTCCTGAATGTTTCCATGACATAGACGGATATCTAGATCGCTTTAAGCGCTCCGACTTTTTGAAATTGCATCGTAGGTTTCCATGCAGTCAGATTCCTTTCAGCTCCTGATGGGGTGATGCACAAAATGGTGTTTTTAATCTTTTATAATTAGATCTTAAAATACCCTTCTAATTATGACAACTTCCGCTTTAAATGACCTTTACCGAGGAGAGCCCATTGAGAACAGTTGAGCATGAACTGCATGTGCATGAGAGAGAGAGAGGTAATCTAAAACAGCTATATAAAATCAATTCTTACTGATCAGCTCAACACCCACATGACACAGACATTGCATACATCGATAAAGCATTACCATCCTTCATAAAGCAGCTTTTTAACCCATTTTTAGCTTTCTTTTCATTGTGACTTGTGGAAACTTTGCTCTTATGGCTGCCCTTAAAACAATAGTTCACCACAAAATTTTGATTATTTCAATTTACTCAACCTCACGCCATTTCAAACCCGTTTCTTCTGCAGAACAAATAACATATTTAAAAAAAATTATTTGTATAAAATGCAGTAAAAGTCAGTGGGGTCTAAAACAACAGAAAAAAAAAAAATCTTCTATTGTTTTCCACAGAAGAAAGAAATCCATACTGCTTTGGAACAAAGTGAGAGTGAGTAAATGATGACAGAATTGTTATTTTTGGGTGAACTATCCCTTAAAAATGTTCTGCGTGCCCCTCATCATAATCACAAAAATCATAGCAGTCACTCCGATTGGAGTGCATAACAGTGCGGTCGGTTTACGACTTTGAACTACTGAAAAAAAAGTGCATGAAAAGGGAATATCTCAGTCACTTATGCCTTTACCCATCTTCCTTATGCAACCAAATCCACTTTCAAAAGGTCACATTCATGATAAATAGATCTATGCAAAAAGAGCCATTACTGATGACAAAGTAGAGCAACACACACTTTCCATGTGCTGCGAGTGGATTGAGCGCAGAGAGCCGCGATTACAGTGCTGATATTCAAATCACGGTGGAGGCAATTTTTTTTATGAATGTTCTGAACTTTGACAACTTAAAGGTCACAACGCATTTAACATCAAAACAAAAAAATACAATGGATACAATAGCAGAGAAAAGAGCAGTTGAAAGTGAAATAAGCAAAAGTATGTATGTACAAAATAAAGTCTTCTAGTCCAGGGTTCCCACACTTCTGATTTTTTTCATGACTGTCCCAGTTGTTTTTGATGATTTATATAAACTCACAGACACAGAGTCAAATTTCAGCCAATTAAATACTTCAGAATTAGGCCAAAAATAACAACAAAATCCATGCCTGGAAATCACACTTATGGATTTCCATGATATTTCCAGAATTGTGGGAATCCTGTAAGACATTCCTAGTTATCAAATTCATCACATCAACAGCATATTATGCCACTTCCACAGAAGAGACTAAGATTGAAAAAAATATAGTCAAATATTATTATATAAATCAATACATTTTGAACGCATAAATGAATACATGAAAAACTTCTCATAATATATTATATATATATATATATATATATATATATATATATATATATATATATATATATATATATATATATATATATATATATTAGGGGTGTAACGATACGCGTATTCGTATTGAACCGTTCGGTACGACGCTTTCGGTTCGGTACGCGGTACGCATTATGCATACCGAACGGTTCGTTGGACTAATTAATTATATTTGAAAAAAAAAAAAGAGAAATATAATGATATGCGTTCAACAAGGTAGCCCAATAACCCAAACGACGTAACAGGCAACGCCCCTGACACCCCCGAAGAAGAAAAAAACACCAACTTATGTTTATGTTATGTTATGACTCAGTCAGGCGCTCGCTCACTCAGTACGCGCTGAAGGCTCGTTGCAAAATGGCCAATGCGTTTAACAGACTAGAAAAAGAAGATGACTCTCAAACATATTGTTTGAGATGCATGATTCCATCTATGAGCTGCTCGATCAGAGTGACATGAGAGCCCCTCCTTAGAACATTATTTGTAAATCCATGTTATGGTAAGTGTGCACGTGAAGTCTTTGCACACTTTCTGAAATCCACACTGTGGTAAGTTTGCACACTACACTAGTGCTCTGCATTCTTTCTAAAATCCTATATAGTGAGGGCTTCGCGCGGTTGCTTCATTGCTTTAAAAAAAAAAAAACACCAGCGTGAATACTTGAAACATGTCAACTCATTTACGCCGACATCACCTTATTGTGTCAGTATCTGGGAAAAGACGAAAAAAAGGAGAAACATGCACGCAACAAACTATGCCTGCAGCATTTAGACACCAGTATTATAGCTTACAGGGAATCCAAAGTGCACCCAAACACCAGACCTGTTGGTTATTTTAGGATCTTATATTTCTGGTCTGTTAAATGCATTAGACATTTTGCAATGAGCCTTCAGCGCGTGCTGACTGAGCGAGCGCCTTAGGGTCCGTTCACATATCGCTCCTAAAAACGCATGGAAAACGCTAAGCACGTCTTTCTCCTCCTTTCCAAAGCGCTCGGGCAGAAGCGCTCATGAGGCGTCTGTCTTTGCTAAGCAACAATGACGTGCTCTCTCCATGAGACGCGGAAATTTCAGCGAAGGATAAATGGATTTGCAGCTCTAAAAATCGCTTGCAGTAGCTCTGCTACTAAATTTATTTCAAAATTGCAATCCATATACAACTATAATCAGCTGTTCCTTCATCTTGGCTGAGTTTTCAACGTTGTTACGGGAAAGGATGAAGCTGATTGGTTAGTTCTTGTCACATGACCCGCGGTGCGCTTGCGGCATTCTGAAAAGTTGAGATGTTTTTGCATTTTGCTGTATCTAAAACGTACCGAACCGAACCGAACCGAACCGTGACATCAGTGTATCGTATCGAACCGAACCGTGAATTTTGTGAACCGTTACACCCCTAATATATATATATATATATATATATATATATATATATATATATATATATATATATTATTTAAGCCTAACAAAGAAATTCACATATTAAAATGCACACACAAATTGATCAAATCAGCAAAAGTTTTTACACATTTCTACACACACAGTTGCACATGCACTCAACAAACTTGCCTCACTCAGCCCAGGCTAATCTGTGACGCTAGCCTAACTAGTACTCAATACATTTCAGATTACAGACCTTAAATATTTCCTCTTAACATGTGAATCGATAGAACACGGTAAAGCAGAGCATTTGCTGGAAACATTTCTGTTAACGTGGGGCAAGTTCATCTTAATCGTTATTATAAACTGTTGGGAGATATGTCCAGCTTTCACATGTGGTCATTTGTTTCCACTAATGAGAGAGCCCAAGCGTCTGTGGTGCCGGAATCACACAGACATTCTGCCGGCTCACCGAGGTGTTCGATATAAGACTTCTTCATATAGCCAAAAGATATTTAAAAGATTTTTGACAAAAAGCCGCAGTTTGGGGGTTTGATTAATCTAATCTAACAAATGCCACGCTTAATAAACAATAGACAGGAATATTGAGGGATTTTTATCATTCTTCATAAAAAAACCTTTTAAAAGTGTGTTCTAGGGGTGTTCATTATAACTCAAAATTGTTCTAATGTGATTTTTGACAAAAAAGCCAGTTATTTTAATTTAACATTGCTTAATAAATAATAACGTTTAGTCAAATAAATAGCAAGATTGAGGTCAAAGGGTCAAATTTAGCTTAAAAAGAATAACTTGTTTTCTTAAGCCATTATTTTTGGACATTCAAAGGGGAAAAAAAAAGTGAAGTGTGTGTATGAGAGAGAGAAAGTGACAGAAAGATGAAACTGTGGCCCCTGGACTCAGCAGTGAGGGAGAAAAAAAACATTACTTAGCCCGGCTCACCGCAAATATTCCAGCAGTAATCCAGTAATGGATACTTCCTCAGCTCTACAATTGGTCAAAATGTTTTCATACAATAATTTAATTCAGAAACACTTTTACAAAGCAAGAGTAATCAATTTTAATTAGTTGACCCCCCCCCAATTGCATAAAGTTTAATGTACTGCCATCGATCCTCTTTGTTCTTTAATGCAGTGCTGCTTTCCTGTAATTTGAGGCATTTTTTTTCTCTACTTTTACAGTCAATGATGACATTCGGTGACAGGCCGTGTAAAATGTCTCTGAGTTGCAAATGAGCAGGGCATAAACACACACACACACACACACACACACACACACACATTCAATGCGTGCAATTCATAACAAAACCTGAGGGAAGAAAACTAAACCTCCAATTTCAAGACAATCTAAAGGAAACGGAGCACAAATTAAAAGCAGCCTATCATGACTTTGTGGCACATCCTAATAACACGTTGCGATCTGGCTCTTAGATAAACACAAAGGCGGTCTTAAACCCGACGCTGGATCCTTGTCCTTCATTTTCAGAGACACTACCACCCTTCACATCCAATTAGCTAATTGAAGCGAAATGAAAACAGCACCAATGGCAACAATGCCGCACTCGTGTCCAAACCGCACAATGCAGGGTTTATGGAGACGAAGGAAAAGCCTTCTTGTCAGCTACGACTGCCATAACTCTGATAAGTGTCTCCGCTCTCTGCTTCCGCCCACCTACCCATAATCACACACACATACACACAAAATCAAAGTGTACAATTTTGTGTCAACGTCTTTCACACTAAACTAGCCAGTAGACGTTATAGTACGTTGACAACTAAAAGGGAAATGTGCTTGGTGGTGGTTAGTTGACGACGGCTTGCATTCAATAGCTCGGGATGCTTATTGCACGCTGCGGATCAAGAGTTTTGCGGTCTTCAAAAAGGTATAGAATTGGTTGTGTGACCCTCTTGCTTGATGACCCTCCTTTCAATTACTCTGATGGAGGTGGAGAACTGGATGGAGAGCAAAAAATGAAGTGTCAAAGTAAAACAAAAACACACGGTAGGGAAGATACAGCATGAAAAATGGGGAAAAAAGGCAGAGGAAGTTAAAGGAGTACGGTCAGACAAGAAAAGAGACAAAGAGAGGGCAACCTGGCCTCCTACGGCTTTCTGGGTACATCTCAGAAGATGAATACCACCATCTACTGGCTTCAAAGGAAAGTTGAGCAACAACAGGGCTCGTCTGAATGAACCAGAGCTGTCAGGAACGGTTAGATGACAATGGAGCTCGCATTTAAAGAGATACTCAGACCACAAATAGGGTCACATGACTGAGAAGAACAGTAAGTGTTTAATCCACCAATGAGATTAAACCATCTTCAAACCACAGAGGCACAGCAAACTAATAAAACAAGAAAAACAATTCAGGTTTCCAGTTTTAATTTAGTGCATCCAAACAAACTGGAACATTTTAATTATCACAGTCACTAAAATTACTTTTGAAAAAAAAAAAGTGGTTTTGTTTTTCCTTGCAAAATGGTTTGGAATGGGGTAGAAAATATAAGCCTGGCAGACTGATTTATGCTTGTTGACTCATATGGAGAATTGCTGTTACTCAACTGAAGCCACAGAATCTGAGAAATGCTTGTCTGTGAGAATAATCGTACATTTCTAAAGGTTCAGCCAGAATGTACAGGTTTTACTGCATAATTGCCCAAAGCATGTCTGCGGTACAATGGTGCCACCCAGCCCTGTTCTCAAACCTGCGTAATAATCCGTTTATCTTGCGTAAAAATCCTCTTGACCCTGCCCAAGTAACAATAACCATAAAAAAAACACCAAAACAATGGAATGAACAAGCAGGGATCTGATCACACGCAAAAGTTCAAAACAAGATTGATAGAATGGACCGGCTTTCAAAGAGGGAAGTTCCATATAGACACACCTTACAGTTCACCCCAAATTAAATAATCTTCCGTGTGTCATTCAAAACATGTATGACTTTCTTTTGTCTATGGAACACACGAGACCGAATGTTTTTGTCCATACAATGAAAGTCAGTGCTGGCTCATTGTATTGACAAAAAACATGGAGACATTTTTCTAAATATGTTATTTTGTGTTTACACAGGGTCAGGGGAAACGTTGTCAGAATTTGAATTTTTGAGTGAAATATCCTTTAAAAACATTAAACGGTAGTGAACACATGGGTTATTACAATCCAAAATAGCTTTGTTGCAGTATCGAGTGCAATATGTGCTCAATACATGAGACTCTACATGAGTCTTTGCTGTGCCCAGAGGTGACCTCCAATGGCATTATGGGGCACGAGGATAGAGCTGCATGTGTGTGTGTGTGTGTGAGTGTGTGTGTGTGTGTGAGTCCTGCTCCAGTGTCACAGCATGGCGTGTTGGAGCCCAGGGGCTGCGCTGGCAGGCCACTCACTGACAGACACACACCTGCTCTGACATTTCCTGCCGACCTTGACTGAGAAAAACACATGACAATACCTCTCCGCTGAGTCCCACGGGACTGTTGTCCTTCTCTCTTGCTCTATCCCCAGCTCCATTAAAGGAATAGTTCACGTAAATTCTGTCATTATTTCCTCCTAATGTTGCTCTAAACCTGTGACTTTCTTTCTTCCGTGGAACACAACACACATCAGCTCTAGGACCCAGTTTAGCCTAAATCATGACAATAATTTTTTTGAACCGATTCATTCAGAAAGAGCAATTTATTCCCAAACTGGACATTGTTACTCCTATATAAAAGGCATGGTTTGAAAGATTTTTTTTTTTTTCCTCGACAGCTTTGCATACAGCTTATTGAATCAATTTAAAGAAGTCTCTTAAACTCACCGGGGGTGCATTTAGTTGTTCAAAATACAAAATAATATTATTGCCATTTAAAATAAGTCTTCTAATATAATATATTTGAGAATTGTAATTTATTCATGTGATGGTGAAGCTGAATTTTCAGTAGCCATTACGCCAATCTTCAGTGTCACATGAAAACATTCCAATTTGCTTATTTGTGCTCAAGGACATTTCTGAATATTATTTCTTAAAACGTTTAAGAAACCTAAAACTCCGGTGTGACCAGCTTCTCTGCAGAATGGACCGCCGCTGATTAACCAGGCAGCCCACCCCAAAATGGTGACATGTGCCACACTTACTGCCTATTGAGAGTGTTTAGGCCTGTCTGCCATTCTCTTGTTGTCACAACACTTAAAGCCTTCGGGCCGCTGGTCCAGGTGTTTGGGAGGGCTGCCAGCAGCCAGCAGATACATGCGGGTTCCTGTTTTTTGCTGCTCGTCTGACTTGTAAGAAGTGTTAATAATACAGCACTAATCTAAGATTGGGTTTCTAAACAAAAAATCAAAACAGTGGTTTATATGGATACATGCGAGTCCTCAGACGGACTGCGAAGTACTTTTTGGATTGTACAGCACACCTGACTCAGTCAGCACGGCAAAGAGTCATCATCAACAATACTGCACTTACTAGAGCCCAAAGGCAACTGCAATTTTATATAAACAAGTTCAAGCAGCGCCTCTGCCCTTTTGAGACCTATAAAATGCATAGTTACAGGCCCTCGGAGGGGATTTACTCTGAGAGTAGCAGGTACAGATCTATAATACAGTCTCCAGCAGCCCCTAGTGCTCACAAAAAGGGCAGCAACAGGTGCCGTCAAATCAAACAACTGCAAGTGCTCTTTCATTTCTTAGTACTCAATGCTATAATTTTCATTCAAGTCTTATTACCATTTTTCCACAACTTCCCGTATGCTTACAGAGCTCATTCACCCAATAAGAACTTTTGTATGGCATAATGCAGCTCACTTGACTGATTCCTGATTGGCTTGTTAAAGCTGTAATCTCCCCGCGCCACACAGAGAGAAACAAGAAGCCTATTAGCATCTTCTCTACATCCTTTTTCATCAAACTGGTTAAAACTGACACGTATTAATTCATATCTATTACTCGATTTTTCCCTTTGAGGGGGCAAGATGTTGGGCGATTAGTTGAAGAAAATAATCAAAATAGTGTATTTGAATGAGCGCTGATAAATGTCCCACGCCGTCCCATCTCAGAGAGCGAAGGGCAATATATTCTTGCTGTCACGTTCTATTAAACAGCTATTACAGTCTTGATAGAACTATTAGTCACTTCATTATTAATAACATTAATGTATTTACATTTTAGTGTACATGCCAGTTTTCCAGCAATAATTTATGAAGTCGACTTCAAATATTTCATAATGTTCCTCCATCTGAGCCTTTTTGAGCTTATTATTGATTGTGAAAACAGACTGAATTTTTATGTTCTCTCTCAGGCGACCTCACTCACTCTCTTAATGTATTGGCGAGGGGGCCTCTGCATTAAGAGACTGAAACAAAGTGCATTTACAACTGAAGCATAACTTCATAATTTACATTCCAACATTTATTAGAGGTGACAAATGAGTGTTTGGTCCACTCGCGCTTTTCCACAATACGGCACTTATTCAATCTGCTCAAATTACGGTGCGGGATTGAGAGTGCTGGTGCAAATGATTCTATATCATTTATGCGGCGGTACAAGTGTGAGCCCGGCGAGGTTATTCGAGGGGCGGGCGTCCTGTTTATGAACTAATCCATAAAGTGGCTACCTACAATAAGGTGTGGAATAATGTATAAGAGGCTGTGTCCGCATGCAGGGGTGTATGGAAATCTTGTTAGAGTAGTACTGTACAATAGAGAAAAGTAGTGAGTACTGGAGTAAAGCAGAGTAAACAGTAGTGTAAAAAAATGAAAATGTGATGGTAGCAGGTCTCTTTAAGTACCAGTGGAGACGCGACTAATGAGTACATAAATACATAAACAACATCACCAGAACTGTTCTGAGTCACTCCACAAGCATTTTACCGTTTGAGTAAAACCAGTGTAAATTTAAAGGTATTCATGTCAACCCGTCAAAATAGAAGTTTATTTTTACATAAAGGCACTGTGCTAGAAACATTACTATTATTCAGTAGAATGTATGTGATACTGCTACTACTGTTGAAAAAAATTTATAAAACTTAATTTTTTAAAAGAAATAAATCACACAATATTTCTTCCACATTTTAATTTGAATAGCAAATACGCTTTTATTAACCAAAAAATACAAAGGTTTAAATTTCATTAATTAAAAGCCAAATTAAATTTGGGTGAAACTTGTTTACTGTTTTTCATAATTAAATTATTTGTAAAAAAAGAAAAAAAAGAAAAAAACTTTAAACATAATTGTAAATTTGTAAATGGCTTGAGTAATATAAAAAAAAAAAATTGCATATTTTGGTGTTTTGCTTTGGTACCGAAATTGGTACCGCCTCCCAGTCACCGATTGCCTTGAGGCACCTTTTTTTTTTATTTATTATTAAATTAAGGCAGTTTTTTTTTCTGTATCCCTCTCTTTCTCTCTCTATCTATGCATTTATATTGTGTAAGAAAATACAAACTATAAGGACATCAACATTTAATAAAATAAAATAATTGCCATTGCATTAAAGTAAACTGTTAAAATATTATATGAAAATAGTATTTAAATACAATAATAATTCGTTTGTAAAACCCCGGAACTACAACTTCAGAATGCAGAATTAAATATATCACCAGAACTTGTGCAAAGTACTACATAAATAGACAGATAAATTATTTAGTTATATAAACTAACTAGTTATTAACTATTAGTTATATAAAAGTTATATATATATATATATATATATATATATATATACATACATATATATATATATATATATATATATACACACAAACAAACAAAATAAAAATTATAAAAACATAAAAAATATTTAACATTTTATGTATAGTTATACAGTGATCAAAATGTTAAATATGTCGGATACATAGTTATACAGTTACCTCTCTAAATAAACAGTTCGTGTTTTGTTTTTTTTGTGTGTGTCTTTCATGTAACCCCTAGTAGGGAAGAATGTAAATTTGCACTGTTGCTATAATCTGCCATGTTTACATTTGGTATTTTTTGGTTTTCAAACTGTGGGCCGTGGTGGTATTGCAGGCGGGCCGCCGGTTACTATTAAAAGAAAAAATATTGTTAATATATGTAAAAATGTCTAAGTCATAACATAACATCATTATATATATATATATATATATATATATATATATATATATATATATATATATAATTAAATAACTGTAACTATGCTTCCACTATTCGAGCTCGCTCACAGCAGTTGTGCCTAGCGGTGCCAGCCCGAGTTATTTTCTGTTCATTGCCAGTTCATTCAATAAAGACAGTTAAAAATCTAGCTTCTGAGTACTAAGTTATTAACCCAACAATGGTGGGGTAAGTTAATTTTTTTGCAGTGGCCACGCAAACATATGTGTTATGTTGTGTGGGCCACGAGTTGAAAAAGTTTGGGAACCACTGGTCTACATAAATTGATAAAATAAACAGCACCTCCTTGTGGTTCCCTGTGGTTCTTTTAACCGCAGTTTAAAACCCCTAGACTAGACTAAACTACAGTTAAGTGCAATGGACAATACTGTGCTAAGGTAGAGTATGATACAATGGAGTGAACTTGAAAAGAGTAGAGAAAAGTAGACTACCTCATTGCCATACAACAAGTCAGCTTCTTTTCTGCACACTGATGTCTTGTTTGCATCTACTAGATGGGAGGCAGGGGACCATCAGAGGGTCTTTCAAAGCCTTTCTGTCTTATTGGTAAGAGATGTGTCCAACACTTCCAACACCTTCAAATGTGCTAAATATTAAGTGTAATTGTGCAAGGAAATCGACATTCAAAAGCAGATCATAGCAAACCCATGCGCTCCTAAACACAACACTGCCCCAAAGTCTCAGTCGTGATTAAACAGCCTCGCCTCTTCCCATGTTAATATTCCAGCAATGATAACCACTATAAGTCAGCGTGTAATGTTAAATAATTATAGAGAGAAGCATTTCAGCAGTGTAGTTACAAATGCACCATGGGAATCTCTCCATTTAAACAAATAAAGGGCACTGCAGGGGAGTTGGCAGATGAATTAACTGCTAATAACTTACTGCGCAGGCAGATAAAGAACAGTCCCAATGTGTCAATTACATCACATTTTTCTCTGATTTCTAGACTTCCAAACATAATCGGGCACATCAAAGAAGTACAACAAGAAAAATTTGGCTTTCGCAGTACTCCGTGGAGACTTTTTTCTTTCCGCCTTATTCATTTGATCAAACACTCCTAGAAAAATCTGAGGAAACGCTGTCAGTGCTAGGTGTTTCCAAATGAAATGCTGCCTGCCCGTCGGTCGGTCCTCCTGACAGATCCTGGGAGTCAGAAACACAGGGCTTCAGTCCCACTCCTGTTCATTAAAATCACAGGGACAGGACCTGCAACGGAAAGGTTGGTGACATTTCAAAGGCTCTCTGTACCTACATTACCATAGTCATTTATTTATTAAAGCACAGATCCTGTCAATCAGGGGGCCATCATGTCTCCTCATTTGCAGCGGAAAAACTGGCATAATTGCTTCTTAGACTAATCAACACAACTTGGAGTAATTATGCCTTGAAAGTGACATTGGAGGTGGAGGGGGACGTGCACATGCACGTTCAAGAGGACTGACAGTTGCTGATTCGACCTGATCATCACTCATATAGCGAGTCTCTCTTTCCATCACATGCTATACATCTCTTCGACGTGTCTGCTCCACTTCATATCTGCCGCCAAAGAGAACCTTCACATCAAACGGAAGTAATTGCAAAGCTCAAGCCAAACTGGTGTCACACATCTCCTTCCATTCTCTTTAAAAACACAGCTATGCTATAATCTGGTCATATGTCAGGCGAACACATAATGACACAGTTCAGCAGGCTACGGCAAAACTAGAAATTACAGATCTGTACTTGCCATTCTGTTAGAGTTAATATATTTGCCAAGATTTTATAAATTGCGGTGCAAGTATAAATGATGTTTTATTGATTTCTGGCCAATCAAAGAGTTCAATTAAAGCCTGCCTTCAAAGCAGTTGGCAAACTGAGAACATCAGAAGGAAAGCGCTGAAAATAGCGTTCCCAGGGAGTGCGGCCCAAACTCATCAAGTCACTGAGCCATGAGAAAAGAGGATAGTGTTATGTTAAACTACACTGAACAAAATTAGAACACTTTTGTTTTGGACCCCATTTTTCATGAGCTGAACTCATATATCCAAAGACATTTTCTATGCACACAAAAGGCCTATCTCTCTCAAATATTGTTCACAAATCTGTCTAAATCTGTGTTAGTGAGCACTTCTACTTTGCCGAGATAATCCATCCACCTCACAGGTGTGGCATATCAAGATGTTGATTAGACAGCATGATTATTGACAGGTGTGCCTTAGACTGCCACAATAAAAGGCCACTCTAAAGTGCGGTCATGAAAAATGGGGGCAAAAACAAAAGTGTTGCGTTTATAATTTTGTTCAGTAAATGTCATACAAAATTAATTTAGACGCATGGAAAAGGAGCAGACGGAGAGAAATACACACTGACAAACAGAGACGCACATCATAAAAGAGGATTTAATTAAGGATCCTTGGAGAATTTAATGGGCTATAACCCGCAATTTCCTAAATTCAAGACATTCTCAGTCATTTTGACAGACCATAAAAGGAAGCAAGATGAAGCAAGTGGTTTTTGGCTTGGAAAAGCTTGGCTTCAAGAATAATATGACACAGATTGTAATGTTTAACAGGCTAGATGTCAACAATTTCCTAACAAACATTCTCTGTGGTCAAACGTTAATTACTAGCTTACACAGGCAAACACAAAACCGTCATGAAAGCTTGTGACTGACAAATGGCAAGGCCTCATTCTGATGAAATGGGCGGTAATCATGAGAAATGGACAAATAACCATAGACACTAGTGATGATCCAGGCAGTTTTAATTGATTTCTGTAATTGATTTTCTTTGAGTCACCTGACAAATCGAATGAATCTTCCCACAGGAACTCCAGCAGAACAAAATGCTGGATGTCAAGAATCTAGAGCCATTCAGAAAATAATGAAAGAATGCAGCTCTCACAAGGACTTATGTACCAAGTGAATTTAAAGAAAATTACACCATGACTATAATGGCGTCAGAACTACAAATAATAATAATATATATATATATATATATATAATATATATATATATATATATATATATATATATATATATATATATATATAGTCTTAACTGTTACTTTTAATCAGTGCAATGCATCCTTGCAAAATAAATTACTAATTTCCTTCAAAAGAAAAGAAAAGAAACTACCTCATGAATGGTAACATGAAAAAAGTTTTAGATCTTTTAAGTTGTATACATTTGTGTATTCATTTATAATTCTGCAAATGGTTTCAAACTTTATATCCAAGGAACATGTATGTTAGTCACTATGATGTAATGTAATAACATGTTTGGAAATATATCTTAAACTCTTGAAGCTGAGATCAGCTAATAACTTTGAATTATGACTTAATATCAAAAGACTTGACATGAGAAATTTCAAAAGACAGCAGCAAGATTTGATATCAGCAAAGAACCACTTAACTCATTATTAAGGATTTTAAGGAAATTCTCACACACACACACACAAAAGAAGAAAATTGGGCTTTTCATGTGGGAAGATGTTTGGCCATAAATCTGCTGAATTTGGCCTCAGGGGGACCGGCTCCAGAAATCTGGTCCAACAGCACACATGAGACCAAAACCACAACGTAAAGAAATGTGGGCGCCACTCGTCTTTATCTACTCAGCCTTTTCAAAGAGAATCAGAAAAATATATATATGACCAACATAAAAATAAAAAAAAACTAACCGTTTATAGTTATGGAAACTACTATAAAAGAGGCTAAATAACACAGTCACTCAGGCCGAAAACAAATCAGGACTGGAGAGACGGCATTTCACGGTTCAAACGCAAAACTGGGATTTATGGTTTGTGTAGTTTAATGAGCATTTCACAGCAGTAAACAAACACATTCAGTAGGGGACTTTACAGATGGAGTTCTGAAATTATACACATTGGGGCTTGAAGATGAACTCAGGTCTCATCTATTCACCTCTAATCTGCTAAATTGAGTCAAAAACACCGACTGGAATAGATGAGCCAAGAGCTGTAAACACATTTTCCAAAGCCCCTGATCTGCAGACTTCAAGCATGCACGATAAATCTGACGTGAAATCATAATTATAAAAGCAATTAGCTGACCCTGTGCCGTTCGCCCTTGGATGTGACGGTGAAAATTCATACAGAGCCCCTTCAATGCAGCTTGGACAAGGTTGGTGGGGAGGGGGGGCGGAAGAGTGAAACACAGAAACAATAAAACTGCAGGCCTTTCCTGTATCATTAACCACAAGCTCAGGACAAGACCTGTTGCCTGTTGCAAAAACACTAAATAAACTTCCACATTTCACACAAACACAAGTGAGTTCCTCATCCATCTCTAAAATGCACATATGGTATAAACAAAATACTGCTTTCCACCAAAACAGTCCTGGTGCCAGTGCTCAGCTCGGACTTCAGCAAACATTATCATTTTTTGTCAGCTAAATGTTGACCTACTGTAACTAACACACGCACACGTCTGGTTTACTTTCTTTGTGAGGACTCTCCATAGGCATAATGGTTTTTTTATGTATATAAACACACATATATATATATATATATATATATATATATATATATATATATATATATATAATATTTTCCAAACCGTAACAAATGTCAGTCTCCCTTTTTTGCAGAATGCAATATATCCGCTCAACCAATCACAGCGCACAATTCCACACACTGTAAACTGTAACAACCAATCACAGCACACCATTCCACGCACTCTAGACAGTGATTGCTGTATTTAATTTATAGCATTAACAAGATGACCTGCTGAATTCATTTGGAAGCGATGACTGATGAATGTTTTTTTAGTCCAGTGCCTGTATAGAAGATTAGTATTCACCAAGTTCAGAGGCTGTCATAAGTGGATAACTTTCATATTGATTCAATGGATTTATTGCATTTTGAGAACAAGAAACAAAAGTATCATGGATTTATTGCATTTTGGGGGGAAAATAATAAAATTTTATAATAAATCTTTGAAAATCACAACCTGGATAAGAATTTTTAATGTTATTATAACCTAAAGATGCTATTGCGTTTTGAAACCAAACACTTATTTTTTAAATATATAGATTTTTTATGTTCAGGGTAGGTAAAATTTCTTGTTTTTGAAAAATTTTAAAAGACTCCATTCATTTTATTAAAAAATACATAAATACAGTACAGTAAAAACTACGGTGATACACTTTTCAGGATTTTTTGATGAATAGAAAGCATTTATTTGAAATTGAAATCTTTTTTGACATTATAAATGTCTCTCAATTTGAATCGCATTAATGCGTCCTTGCTGAATAAAACCGTTAATTTCTTTCAAGAATCATACCGACCTCAAACTTTTAAAAGGTAGTGTATATTTACGTACATATTTTAATGCATAGCAATTTTTTTACACATAATATATTAGCTCTTTTTTCCCAGAAGGATTTTATACAAACATAAGGTACATTTAACAAGGCTTTGGTGCGGACAGAATAATTTTTTCCAGCCAAAAACATTGGTGAAACTCTGGGAACAGGAAACAGACTGGGCAGCGCACCTTAGGAAAATATGTTCCGCTACAGTGTGCTGCTTCAATCAACCCAGTCAGATCCTCAAGGCAGTCTCTCAGGAATGAGACACCTCTCATTGGCCCGCTCATCTCCACCTAGTGACCATCATCCCCAACAATCATGAAATATCTCTGTGGCCCGTGCCCCCACGCCAACCATAACTCTCCTTTACTGCAGACAGCTCCAATAAAGGATTACAATTACAATTAAAGTAATGAGCAAAGGGTGGGGAAAAAAGAGAAAAGTCCGAGGATGGATCCCCAGGCAAATTAAATTGCAGCACAGTTTGAAAGTGAGCACAGTATAAGTCTTTTGGGTTATTACTGGTTAACCACCCCTCATTCCCTCAATAATTAACTTCCAAGATTCATAATCAGGAAACAGAGAAATTGAAACAAAACACAAATGCTGTCCCAAAATGTCTACAGTGACCCACAGATCAAACCTCCCGGTGGATAACCTATTCCTTCTGCCATCTGTGTTATTTTACACGAATCCCTGTGAGGTGCAAGCATATTTCAGAACCAAGATTCGAGCAACAGATGTGTGTCCAATGCCTGGAGCGCTAGAAGCAACAGCAAGGTGTTATGATATAAAGAAAATAATGATGTAAAAAGATGACCAATGCCACTGGCTATAATATCAACACTGGCATCTCGTCAGGCAGACCCCAATCCCTAGGCTTTGGGGATGTTGTCTCTTTTTTTTCCAGCGTGGTGATGATAGCAGAGGGGCTCCGGAAATTCAGAGACTGCCGAGCCAAAACAGATCACTTCAAAGCGCCTTATTTAACGCTTGCTAAATTTTTCATCACAGTTGCTTAATGTCCTGGGGAAGGGGAGCTTTTGAAGTTGCGGTGAGAGTGGGATGTTCTTCTGACAACTTTCCTTTTTTTTCCTCCTTTCACCTCCTCCCTCTGCTCCTGCATCCCTCGCTCTTTCCACAGGAGGCCAGTGATATTTGGGGCACACAGTGGAACCCCAGCGGGCAGAGCAATGATGGGAGAGCATCCCATGGAGCCGGCAGTTACCATGCCAACACGCTGAGTGTTGCAGTCAATGGAGGTAGATCGCAGGAGGGTACCACAAAACACCACTGGAGGGAAAGATATTTAACCTTTCACACACCTTTGAGGCAGAAAGCCCACCGCAGAAGTCTAAAAGTCAAACAATAGAGCTGACAAACACGGCTCTCTGACAGCCTGAGGTGATCTGGGGGGTTGATTTTTAACTCCTCCAAGCCTGGATATGTTTAAACCTTTGGCTTTTGTTGCTACGTTACTCAGTAGGGAATTTATGGGCATTCTGTGGTTTAATAATAAATGCTGAACAGGATTGCACAAAGGTGGAACATTTCAGGAAAGTTGCAGGAAATGTCCCAGAAGTTTTCTGGAGATTTTCCACCCCTTTGCAACCCAAATGGTGATATTCCTATATTTGGGACTTTCAGATGTAGACTGGGGGGGAAAAGGAGGAGGAGGAAGAGGGAAAAGGGGAAGAGCAACAGATGGAGGAAAAGGACAGGGAAAAGGAAAGGGAAAAAGAAATAGAACAGAAAGTAAATAAAAGGAATAGAAAGTAAAGATGAGAAAAAAGAAAAGGAAATAAAGAGTAAAATGTGCATGGAAAAAAAAAAGAAAGGAAAAGGAAACTATAATGAAGGGAAAGGGAAATATAAAGGGAAAAGGCAAGAAAAACGCCATGGTAAATGAACAGAAAAGGAGAAAAAAATGTAAGGAAAATGTAGAATCAAGGAAAAAAGAAAAAGGGCAAAGGCAGAGAGCAGAAAGTAATGAGAATGAAAGGAAAGGGAAATGTAAAGGGAAAAGAAAAAGAAAGTGAAATGGAAAGAAAAGAAAAGAAAAGAACACAACTAAAGGAAATAAACAAGAAAAAGAAAAGATAAAAAATTAAAGGGAAGAGAAGAGAAGAAATGGAAATTAAAAGAAAAGGAAAATGTACTGGACATGAAAACAGAAGTGAAAATGGAAAAAAAGGAAAACAAAAAAAGGAAAGTGAAAAAGGAAAAGAACAGGAAGGAAAGGAAATGAGAAGAAGGGAAGGAAAATGAGAGAGTGGGCGGTTAAATGAAGAAAGGATGAAGTAGTGTGCAGTTTGTGGGAGATGGACAGGCCAGGAGGACAGTCCCTGAAGGCCACTGGTACTGGGTTTGACTGACAGGCCAGAGAGCAGCACAGGTTCAAACCTGCTCTGGCTCAGACTCCAGCCACCGAGGAGCGAGGGCCGCCCATCCGGCGAGGTGAGTCAGAACCTGTTAACATGACTGGTGTCCCCAGTCTGACACCCCGGCACTCGGCTCAGAGCTCCCTCCAGCCCTGCCACTATTCCCCTTCCGCTCATCCACATCAAATCCTTTCAGACACAGATTTCAATTATTCACCCCATCCAAATAATGCCTTGTGACATGAATTATCCAGAGCTGTAATAATCCACTTAACTGGGAAAGAGCAGCTCATCAAAACGAGAAAAGCAGAGGAAAAAAGGGGGACTTGTCAAGCAGTTAGAAAGCCAAGAAGTCTTAATAATCAACATTTTTCCCGCTGTTGAGGACAGGGCTTTGAGCATGGCTAGATATCATTCATAGCGGAAAATCACATCACACAAAACTGCACAATAGACTGCGTAATTGTCCAATGATAGTAAATGTGCCATAGATAATCCAAGAACTTCCTATTTTAAAGGCAATACAATATAGCGAGCAGTTCCACTACTGAGGATGGGTGAGGAATACTCCATTCATATCCAATGAACACAAAACGGTCTGCTAACAAATGTTTATTAAATAATCACATTCAATGACATCTCTGACATGCCGAGAATTACATTCTATCAATGAAAAATATATCATACGCTACTGTTTGGGTCTGATTTTTTATATTTCAGAAAACTTTAGTTTCTTATGCTCACCTAAGCTGCATTTATACAATAAAAAACTGTAAATGTATTAAATATTATTACAATTTAAACTAAATATTTTCTATTTTAATATTTTAGAATGTAATTTTCATTTGATGGTAAAGCTTGTTTTTTTAAGATGACATGCCTTCTGAAATCATTCTCATATGCCGATTCAAGAAGAAAAAAAAAAGTTGTGCTGCTTGGTATTTTTGTGGAAATGGTGTTTTTTCTTTATTCTTTGATTAGTATAAAGTTCAAATAAACAGTATTTTTTTGAAGTGGGAATTTTTTTCCTGTAACTTTTTGATCAGTTTAATGTGTAAATAGGCTTTTTTTTCTCTTTCTCAGAAAGGACACATTAAATCTCACTGAGCCCAAACATTTAAACAGTAGTACACCTAGAAACTCCAACAAGACTAATAAAGTAGTAAATTCTGTGTAAAATACAGAAACACACAAGTTATTGTTTTTACAAAAACAACAATATAATAAAGACAGAAATTACCAGGAAATGTGTAAATAACAGTAAGAACAGTACAATATAAAATAAATTAAAAATTGCTAACAATTCTGTTTTTTGTATTTTTCTATTGCGTTAAAGAATGCAAACCAATATAATTCGAATATTATTTTTTTTAAACTGATTCTACTCCTATAAAATCTCTGTCTAGAGTCACGCGTGCTAGTACAATCACTTACCAGCGCTTCTCTTGGAGGCGCGTCTTCTTTATCTGGAGCAGCGTTCTGAAACAAACCAGCAGCATTGTGTTACAGCGCCATCTAGTGGCAGAATTTATGACATACATTCGAGTCTGATGCAGTACAGTGCTGGACTCTAATGACAGAGAACCTAACCAGACAAAAGTATTTAATCAACCAATAATCCCCCACCAAAAATGTACACTACATTTCAAAAAATTATTATTATTTTGTTTGTTTATTTTAAATAAAATAAAACACATAAGGATGTATTAATTCATTAAGTGACAGAATTATTTTGTATATAATTCTATTTCAAACAAATTCTGTTCTTTCAAATGTTCTATTCATCAAAGAAACCCAACATTTTCACAACATTTTAATGGAAAAAAAAACTAATAATAATAAAATACTGTTATTTCCAACAATATTCACAATATTATGATTTTATTGTATTTTTTTAAATAAATAAATGCTCCATTGGTGAGCATATGAAACTTATTTTGAAAACATTAAGAAGTCTTACCAATGCCAACATTTTGAATGGTAGTGTACACAGCCCTCCTTTATCATTCAGAAATGAATCACAATAAATAGCTTCATCAAAGAGCAAATTAAGGGCCTAAATGACAGGATCCGAAGATAGGATCTACCTATAATAAGTCTGAGATAAACTGATGGCACACTGGTTAATTGTTTTTATGTCTCTTTGCCCATACAAAACTACAAACCCGATTCCAAAAAAGTTGGGACACTGTACAAATTGTATATAAAAAAAAGAGAATGCAATGATGTGGAAGTTTCAAAATTTCAATATGTTATTCAGGATACGATATAGATGACATATCAAAATGTTTCAACTGAGAAAATTAATATTTTAAGGGAGAAAATAAGTTGATTTTAAATTTCATGGCATAAGCACATCTCTTTAAACGTCTGGGGACTGAGGAGACAAGTTGCTCAAGTTTAGGAATAGAATGTTGTTCCATTCTTGTCTAATACGGTCTTCTAGTTGCTCAAATGTCTTAGGTCTTCTTTGTTGCATCTTCCTCTTTATGATGCACAAATGTTTTCTATGGGTGAAAGATCTGGACTGCAGGCAGCCCATTTCACCACCCAGATCCTCCTCCTATTCAGCCATAATGTTGTAATTTGATGCAGTATGTGGTCTGGCATTGTCATGTTGGAAAATACAAAGTCTTCAGTGAAAGAGATGGTGTCTGGATGGGAGCATATTTTGTTCTAGAACTTGGATATTAGCGCTGGGTATCGATTCAGATGTTCCAGATCAATTCGATTTCGATTCACAAGCTCTCAAATCGATTTGATTTTGATTCTCGATTCGATTTTCTATACTTGATTTTCGATTCAAGTCAATGAATATAGATTTAATACAAATACTATATGTATAAAAAAGAACAGTGAACATAAGTTTACAATTGGGTGATTAATAAAAAGAAATTAAGAGCCACAAACCTGTATATTAAACTCTTTTATTTTAGGTACACTTGGGTACATTAAAACTGAATCCATCTCTAATTTTCAAATGCATACAATTATGTTAAGTAAATACAAGTTTGATGCAAGATGAAAAATGCTTTGTTCTGCTTTGTGATGATTATTTGTGCCAAAGTGCGCGCTTGTATGTGTGTGTGTTCAGCATATGGTGGGCCGCATTTGAATTTGTGACAGGCCGCGCGTGGGTTGAGAACCACTGCTTTAAGCACTGAATGAATGAATGACAGGTTCGTTGGTAACATCGCACAAGGTAAATAAGAGGGTGACATCTAGTGGAGATGATTTGTAATTACATTAACGCTAATCTTACGTTCAATGTCTGCGGAAATAAATATGGAAAAAAATCAATTCATGGCCTATGAGAATCGATTTTGAATCGACCACATTTTAAAAAATGATTAATCGAAAAATCGATTTTCAGCCCAGCCCTATTGGATATACCTTTCAGCATTGATGGTTCCTTTCCAGATGTGTAAGCTGCCCATGCCACACACACTCATGCAACCCCATACCATCAGAGATGCAGGCTTCTGAACCGAGCGATGATAACAACTTGGGTTGTCCTTGTCCTCTTTAGTCCGGATGACATGGCATCCCAGTTTTCCAAAAAGAACTCAAATTTTGATTAGTCTGACCACAGAACAGATTTCGACTTTGCCACAGTCCATTTTAAATGAGCCTTGGCCCAGAAAAAACGCCTGCGCTTTTGGATCATGTTTAGATATGGCTTCTTTTTTTACCTATAGAGTTTTAGCCGGCAATGGCGAATGGCACGGTGGACTGTGTTCACCGACAATATTTTCTGGAAGTATTCCTGAGCCCATGTTGTGATTTCCATTACAGTAGCATTCCTGTATGTGATGCAGTGCCATCTAAGGGCCCGAAGATCACAGGCATCCAGTATGGTCTTGACCCTTACGCACAGAGATTGTTCCAGACTCTCTGAATCTTTGGATGATATTATGTACTGTAGATGTTGATTACTTCAAACTCTTTGCAATTTTTCTCTGAGAAACTCCCTTCTGATATTGCTCCACTATTTTTCGCCACAGCATTGGGGGAATTGGTGATCCTCTGCCCATCTTGACTTCTGAGAGACACTTCCACTCTGAGAGGCTCTTCCCAATTGACCTAATAAGTTGCAAATTGGTTCTCCAGCTGTTCCATATATGTACATTTAACTTTTCTGGCTTATTATTGCCACCTGTCCCAACTTTTTTGGAATGTGTAGCTTTTATGAAATCCAAAATGAGCCAATATTAGGCATGACATTTCAAATGTCTCACTTTCAACATTTGATAAGTTATCTATATTCTATTGTCTTCTGAAAGTAACATGGGGCTAAGTATCAGGCTCAAGGACACAATAGAAACAATTTATCCATTTTTAATATATTATATAGAAAGTTACATTTTTTTTTTTCAACAAGGCTG
>NC_039290.1:88778-121278 GCF_003368295.1 Carassius auratus
ACACACTCACTCTCTCTCTCACACACTCACACACACACACACTCACTCTCTCTCTCCACACTCACTCTCACACACACACTCACTCACTCACTCTCTCTCACACAAACTCTCTCACACACACACACACTCACTCACTCACTCTCTCTCACACAAACTCCTCACCACACACACACTCTCTCACACACTCACTCTCACACACACTCACACTCTCTCACACACTCACTCTCACACACACTCACTCTCACACACTCACTCTCTCACACACTCACTCTCTCACACACACACACACACACACACACACACACACTCACTCTCTCTCTCACAATACACTCACTCTCACACACACCACACACACAACACACTCACACTCTCTCACACACTCACTCTCACACACACACACAACTCACTCTCTCTCACACACTCACTCTCACACACACCACACACACACACACACTCACAACAACACACTCACTCTCTCTCTCACACACTCACTCTCAAAACACACACTCCTCACACACACACACCACTCACACACACAGTGAGACCAGCAGCAATTCTGACGGATGATCTGTGTTTACTCACACTGGAATGCGATCAAAAGCATCTTCAAAACAGTCCTGAAATGCACAGAACAGATCATGAACATAAACACGTGTTTGAACATGAGTTCAGATACACACACACACACACACACGAACAGAGGTGAATGAAGGGTAACAGATTTTTATGAATGATACGCGTGTAGTTTACTTGTAAGAAAAGAAGAATTTATCTTGTAAAGTAATCAGACCTGCGCATTTAATATATAATACATGCAAAACATCTGCTATTTCACAATAGGTAATTTTACGGAAATCAGCTGAAACAGAAGTGAAATGTTGAAAAGAAGAAGAGAAGAGAGGTTAAGAAAAGAAATAAAGTGATGCTGTCATATAGAGTCACAAAACTACAAGATATATATATATTTCCCTGTCTAAGGTAAAATATTATTCTTAACTGACTTAAAACCATTAAAACATTTTTGTTACTTGAAATAAAATAAACATTAATTGAAATAAATTTTATATAAAAAAATGTTTTATGTAATTAGTAGCCAAAGCAACATTTCATAAAAGTTCTAGCATCATTAACTCAAACTTCAATAAATATGAATAAAACATATATATTTTAACTAATAAAAATGACAAAAAATAATAAAATATCCAATAAAAACTAATTCAAAATATCAACAAAAACCATAATAGAATCTATGATACTAAAATAATGCTGACTTGATATCATTAACTCAGCATTTTACAGCATATTCATTATATTTATATTTAATCTGTTAATTATTTGTATTATTATATTATTATATGTTAATACATTTCAATAATAAAGGAAGCAGAAACATAATTATGTCCTAAATATATACATATATTTAAAATTAATATGGGACTGAATCGTGAAATTGTGATGCCACAGACAGGACACATGTAAGCATGTTAAAGAACAATCAGACGCTGAGAAACATTCTGCAGGAATATCATGAGCCATTATAGAAGCATTTCAGATGACTAATGTCACGAGGAGTGAGTTTATGGTCTGTGTGTCTGTTTTATCAAATGCAGAATGCCTCTTAGTCGCATTTAACAGCTCAACAAACAATTGACCGTGTGTTTGTGTGTAATGTTGTAATAGCATAAGTGGATTACACGCGTTAGGCTACAGATCACTGGCTCAAACACACACACACTCTGTTCTCAGTGAACATGCCAGTATGATCTGTGTCCAATCAACAACAGACTATCTGCAGTGGAAAAAGCACAAGGTCAGTGAAGTAACTGGATCTGCTGATCGCACACACACACACACACACTTCAGTGGCCTCCGGTGTTTATCAATAAATAAACATTCATACAGCGCTGAGAGTCCCTCACACGCTTTAAAAGCCTTTCATCAGCTGATGTATTTGAGTGTGTTTCAGGATAAGTGGATACCAATCCACAACGGGAGGCTGAAGCACCTGGTTGGCCATGGAAACATTTGTGTCAGTGACAGTAATTAGATAAGAAATGACATGATTACCGCACTGACATGTTATATTAGACTTTTACTGTTATTAAAATTACCATAACAACAGCAGTTAAGATGGTAACCATGGTATTGCCATAACGACAGACCATGGAAACACCAGTCACTCATGATGGTAACCATGGTATTGCCATAAACAACAGACCATGGAAACAAAAGTCATGATGGTAACCATGGGTATTGCCATAACAACAGACCATGGAAACAAAAGACATGATGGTAACCATGGTATTGCCATAACAACAGACCATGGAAACAAAAGTCATGATGGTAACCATGGTATTGCCATAACAACAGAACATGGAAACAAAAGTCATGATGGTAACCATGGTATTGCCATAACGACAAGACCATGGAAACCCCAGTCAATGATTGTAACCATGGTATTGCCATAACAGACCATGGAAACAAAAGTCATGATGGTAACCATTGGTATTGCCAGTAACAGACCATGGAAACAAAAGTCATGATGGTAACCATGGCAATTGCCGTAACAAGACCATGGAAACAAAAGTCATGATGGTAAACCATGGTATTGCCATAACAGACCATGGAAACAAAAGTCATGATGGTAACCATGGTATTGCCATAACAAGACCATGGAAACAAAAGTCATGATGGTAACCATGGTATTGCCGTAACAGACCATGGGAAAACAAAAGTCATGATGGTAACCATTGGCATTGGGGCCGTAACAGACCATGGAAACAAAAGTCATGATGGTAACCATGGTATTGCCATAACGACAGACCATGGAAACCCCAGTCATGATTGTAACCATGGTATTGCCATAACAGACCATGGAAACAAAAGTCATGATGGTAACCATGGTATTGCCGTAACAGACCATGGAAACAAAAGTCATGATGGTACCATGGTATTGCCATAACAACAGACCATGGAACAAAAGACATGATGTAACCATGGTATTGCCATAACAACAGACCATGGAAACACCTGTCATGGTGGTAACCATGGTATTGCAATAACAACAGACCATGGAAACAAAATTCATGATGGTAACCATGGTATTGTCATAACGACAGACCATGGAAACCCAAGTCATGATTGTAACCATGGTATTGTCATAACAACAGACCATGGAAACAAAAGTCATGATGGTAAACCATGGTATTGCCATATCGACAGACCATGGAAACACCAGTCACTCATGATGGTAACCATGGCATCGCCAAAACAAAAGACCATGGGAACACAAGTCATTGATGCTAACCATGGTATTGCCATAACAACAGACCATAAACGTCATTAATTATGATGGCAGTTATGGCATTGTCATAAACATCTACCATGAAAGCAGTTACTATAGTAACCACACCACGCCATTCTGTGCAGCAGTCGTGTAGAAACTGATGGTGCACCGTGCGATTACGCAGCACTTTTTATAAGGCTCTCGTGCTTAACCTTCATGACGTCTGAGCCGTTGCATAATTATGCAAATGACGCTTACCTGAACACACACGCAGGTTTGTTATTGACACAGAGTCAGTGTGTAATTAAATCAGTGTGAGTGAAGAACACACGCAGACAAACACAGAGACTTCCGCGTCCGAGAGAGAGGACAGGAGCTTCCGAGGCGCGTTCATCAGGGCCACACAAGCGTTTCAGCCTCAGAATCGTGACCTCGACTGCACGGAACGCTCTCTGGATCGTTTAGACACCGGTCAGATATTTGACACTCACCTCCTCCGGTTCCGCGCCGTCCGCTCCGTTACCGACCCGAGCCATGGCGCTTGATTCCCTGAGTTCGGCGCGGAATGATTGCTTACATTAACAGTAACACATCTGGATCCGTCCGGAATCTCTCCGCCTTGTGCGCTCGCTGCTGTGTCTGCGGAAGGCGGATCTCCGGCGGCGGAATCGGTTCAGGCTCACGGTGCGGTCGGAGGTGTGACGTTTGGTTCACCGGTCACGCCCACCGACGCATGCGCACTACGATTAGAAACAGAGTAATACTATTTATAAAAACATTTTATTCAATTAAAGTGATAAATAATACCAAAGTTTTGTTTAACCCGAGCTCATGAATATTAATCGAGTCCTGCTGCCTTTGCTTGGTAAACTTCCTAACACATATCCTAATTAATATTCATAAGCCACGCCTCATACACAGCAGGCTTCGCTCATTGGCCAGCAAACTGGCGCGCGTCACTTAATTATTATTCATGAGCTCGAAATTCGCCGCAGTAGGATTTATAAACTCAATATAATTGTTTAAATATATAAAATATACAATTTGAATGGGTGTAGAATTTAGCAGAAGCGCTAAGGACAACATAAAAATAACAACATAAAAAGCTTTCTTTATTAAATCATGAGTGTGTTGGCTACAATAGCAAAAAAAAAAAAAAAAAAAAAAAAAAAACCTTAGATAATATGAAACTGTGGTTAAAAGTCTATCATAAAAGTGGATATGTTGGGGTTGTTCTCAATTATATTTCACAGTGCTTTCAAATGATTAATCAATTCCAAAATGAAAGTAAAATTTTTAAAATCTTTTAAAGAAATCTTTCCTTCTCACCAAGCCTGAATGCATTTGACCAGAAATACAGAAAAAAATTAAAACTTTGAAATATTTCTACCATTTAAATTAACTGCTTTCTATTTGAATATATTTTAAAACATAATTTATTTCTGTGATGCTCCGCTGTATTTTCATCATCATTCCTCCAGTCTTCAGTGTCACATGATCTTCAGAAATCAGAATAATATGATGATTTACTGCTCAAGAAACATTTCTGATTATTAATCTTTTATTTATTTATTTTTATCACTGGAGATCAGTTTAATGCATACTCTGTAACAGGAAGCACATGCGAGTGCTTTATAATATACAAATCTCTGGGCTTCAGAACATGACAGACAATGCTAGAACATATTACGACTAACTGCATTCATTAAAGTCAGCGTCTGTTATATCAGCACCGCTCTGAGATCAGATATAGTGTGTGATGATGTTACTGTAGCTGTCCGTGTGCAACGGTGAGTTAATCATTTTTTTTGGGGTGAACTATCCCTTTAACTAAAACACATAATCCATAATAACGCTTCCTCCAGGGCGGGTGGCACCCATTTACTGCAGAGGATCCATTGGTGTGCAGGTGACAAAGTTTTTGGGCAGAGTGTGAACTATTTCTGTAAAGTGAGGTTGAGAGCGCAGACAGCGAGGCTGGCTGTGATGTCACGATGATGTCATGATGATGTCACACCTGTGAGGCAAGTGTTCAGTGGTTTGAGGCGCTGGTTTCGTACCTCGGGTCTCTTCACAGACGTTCGTCAGACAGACGGCTGAACACAGACACAGAGACGCACGGTTATCAGCACAAACCTGAACTACACTAACGGGAAATATATCAACTGACATAATTCACCAAGACTATAAATTAATTATATTAAAATGATCAAATTTAAGAATAAAAAAACGTGAAAAATATATAGAAAAAATATATAAAATTATTATTATTTATTTATTTTTTGATATAAAAAAATATTATTTTTAAAAGACATAACAGGATTGGTATAGTTAACTAAAACCATAAAAAATTACTTTAATAAAAAAAAAACTTAAGATGTAAAATGGAAAAAAAAAATAATAATAATAATTTTATATATATATATATTCCAATCTGCAACTAGATGTACTAAAATGACTAAAATTAATAAAAAATAGAGACAAAAATTAATTAAAGAACTGGTTTCCTTTTGTTTTAGTAATTCTGTGAGCAGGAGGTCAGCGCTCAGTTCCTGACCCATCAGAGTATCCCAGAAGGCCGTGCGATGCTCTCACGAGTGTGTGTTACCTGCTCCGGCGTCCGTCTCTCTTTCCTCCTTCAGAGAAGCGATGTACTCCTGACTCAGAGGCTCCTCGCCGTCTCCGATCAGGTAGATGTTTTTAAAGCGATGATACAACATGGAGGCTTTAAACATGATCGCCTCGCTGCCACGAAACCAGCGCATCTGACACACACACACACACACACACACACACACACACACACAGAGACACACACACACACACAGACACACACACACACACAGACACACACACACACACACACACTGTGAGACTGAGCTTTGCTCGACCCTGCAGCAGTGAGTATCTTCACACACACACACACACATGTACCTTTCGGAGCGTCTCGATGAGCTCGCTGTGCTTCTGAATGTTTCGAGACGAGACCGAGACGCTGCTCAACTCATCCAGAGCCAATACACACTTACCCACATCCTGAGACACACAACAATCAACAATCATCTACAAGCAGCTCTACTGTACATGATATTAACATATTGCTGGGCTGGTGCTGGGCAACTATTAATCGTGAGATTGTCTGTCATTAATCGCAATTAATCGTATTACGCACAAATCTAATAATGCATTCAAAAGTAGTGTATTTTGCACTTTTCTCATGTTAAAGTACTGCTATATGAACAAAAGTGCAATTTGGTTTGCAAACACTTTAAACAAATGAAGTGCTTTTTACCGCAGCGTTCCTTTTACACAGTAGCACTTACAATATTACTTGTTTATCAACTTTTTTTATAGAAAACATTAGAGTGTGTTGTATAGGGTCATACTGGGTTTTCGAGCGTCATTGAGATCCTGATGTCATCATGAAGCCGGTAGAGTAAAGAGTCTGTGACAGACAGAGAATGAGCTGAAACACACACACACACACACACACACACACACACAGTTAGAGATCTACACACACTCGAGTGGATTCAGTGTGTGATGTGTGTGTTCACCTCTGAGCTCTTCTTCTTCTTCTTCTCTGTTGTTGTTGTTGTTGTTCTGCTGTCTGTAGAAACACACTCCGTTAATGACGAGAACTACAACACAGATTAATATCATAATAATCATACAACAATAACATCAAGCATAGCAATAACTGATAACAAGAACCATTCTAACTGTGACAATAACATTAGCTACAACGATATATAATAGCAATGAGGCAATAACGCATCATAACAAATGCTTGATGATTGTTTTTACTCTTTTACTGAAAGACTTGTCTGTTATCAAGTCATAAGATTACTGATTTTTTTTTAAAAAGGTGCAGGAGGTGGAAATTTTTATAATCTTGACGAAACACATATAGTTGGAAAGAGTCTCAAGATTCCATATTTTGTGATATATATAATATTGCTTGATAGATTTGTGACAGAGAAGCGTAAAAAAACAATTAAGTGGAGTTTGGGTGACACCCGGTGGCTGTTTGTGGTATAACACCTAAATAAAATAGCCTATATGAAAATTATTTTTTTTAACATCAACTTCAAATTTGGAATACAACTTAAGTAGACATATGCTTCAAATCTAAAGCAATTTTTTACTTAGTCAACATAAACATAGTTAAAATTGGTAACTTTTTAATACTTTCACTACATCAAATGACTTCAATTCTGTAATGATCTACTAAGTCTTACTTAAAAAGAGACCAACTTTAGGTCTGTATTCAAAAAGCGGTCATGAATTATAATTTTTAAGTTTGAGTTTGGAAAGTGCACTTTGTTGTGAATTTTAAAACATGGGGATGACAGTTAAAGGGTTAAAATAGCTACATAACATTGATAAATCACTCTATATACTACAGAATCGAATCACATTGAATTTTTGAGGTTTTGGAGAACAGATATCACATGGTATACAATGGTGAGGAACCCTCTGATCTGTATGAATGTAAACACATCCTGATGCGATAGAAATTGATAGATTTGTGACAGAAATGCGTTAAAAAAATGAAGTGGAGTTTGGGTGACATCCAGTGGCTGTTTGTGGTATTGCATGTAAACACATGGTGATGTCACTCACTCGTTCTGCTCTGTGTCTCTGTGGCTCTTCTCAGCGCTGCTCTGAGTCTTTCCTCTGGTGGACGTCATTAACCCCTGCAGTGACTTCAGCACGCTCTGCCTCTTCTCGGCCAGGATCTTACTCCTCTGAGAGACACAGAGACACAGACAGACGTCAGATCGATGATCCTCCGTCTCTCTAAAGCGCTCTCCTCCGCGCTCACCTCTTCATCTTTCGGTTTCTTCTCCTCTTTTGTCTCGTCTCTCTTTTCAGAGACAATCAGAACGTCTCTGTTCATCTGTTTGGGTTTATTCTGTTCGTCCTCGTCTTGTGTGTTCATGTTCTTGACCTCGCTCGGTTCTTCTCGTTCCTCGGTGAGACGCTTCTTCTTTGAGTCTGTAAATTATAAATCAATTATAGCTCTTCTGTAATGAAAACTTTAAGCACTTCACTTTTGTAATGTGAGTAATTAAACTGAATACCGAGCAAATATAGCAAGCAGGATTTGATATTATTGCTCAATATAACTCGTCATCACTACAAACCGGCAAAATAAAAGTTTGGTTTAATCTTAAGAAATTACAGGGGAAATAATTTATGACTGGAAAACATACTGTAATAAAACATGATTCAAAAACATATAATTTAGGGAAAATAAAATTGATTAATAATACTAATTAAAATTGATTGACATTTGATTACACATGCATTTTGATTATTAAAATTTAAACTATTATTTAATATAATGATAGTCATAATGGGAAATGTTATTATTAAAATCTTAACTTAATTTTTTTTTTAAGTTTAACAGTAAAATTCCAACAATCAATTAAATTGATCAGACATATTTTTGATTATAATAATTTAATTAAACCATTAAAACAGAATCCAAATTAAAACAGAATTTGATTGTTAAACTTTGATAAAATGCTGTTAAGTTTCATGATTACAATTAATTAAATAAGCTTTTTATTAATAAAACTTTAATTTCACCATTAAAACTTAAAAATTAAACATAAATCACAGAATTAAAAAATAAATAAATAAATAAGGCCTTAAAAAATTTTTTTTTGTTAAATTTTAATAAATTGTTGTTCTATTGTATAAGTTTCAAGGTTTAGAATAGTTAGCCATGCTTCTAAATTATAACATTTATAAAAAAAAAATTGGGGAAAAGGATTTAAAAAATCTGAACTGTTTTTGAAGTTTTTCCCCAAATGTATTTTTCTAATTGTTTTCACCATTGCATAAATTAAATAGCCAAAAAGTGCTTTTTACTGTTTTGTCTTTTTTTTTTTTAAATCTATATATATAAAAAAAAAAAAAAAATTAACACTGAACATTTTGTAACATTCTTGCAGACATTATACCAACAAATCACACTTATTAAAATTAATAAGTTAAAATAATATAAAATAATATTTTTTGGCCATCAGATCATATTTTTACTGTACAAATAAAAGCAGCGTCGCTGAGCAGAAAAGACTTTTAAATCATTACAGATCCCAATGTGAACACTACGTGTCAATGCTATAATAAGCTGTTGTGATACAGTAAAATTATAAAACTACTAACATAAATGTTGATGGAGATCTTGCTTCTTCTCAGCTTTTATTTTGGCGGAAATGCGCAGGAAGACCCCAGTTCTTCTTTTTGTTGACAACAGCAGGATAATAAATGAGTCTCATTACGAATACATCGCATGTATTATATTGTCACATTAAAATGCATAAATATGTGTGGAGTAACACACATTTTCCTCGCGCTTTGAACTTTGAACCCTTTTTAAGAAGCAGATCAGAATACATGCAATTCATGCATTCATTAAAGGCATTGGTGCATCCCTAACGCCTTTTAAACAGATTCCAGGTCAACGCTCGATTAGAAGACTTGAGCTGACCTGCTGGGCTGGAGCTGTGCGTCACAGGAAGAGGAACACAAGTGTCCTCCTTCACATCAGGATCAGCTGGCGAGCGTTTCCTCTTCAGAGCGGGTTCAGTCGCAGGGATATCGTCTGTGTTCTGGCTCAGATCTGCGGTCGAGCGCGTGACCCTCGAGCGCTGAAGAGTTACAACAAACAAGAAAATACATCGACAAACAACTCAACAACTCATGTTCCAACGTAAACCAGCGGCGATGAAACAATTCACGACAAGATTAGGTTATTATTAGAAATTAAATGTGTCCTTTTATTACTGCTTGGACAAAATAATGCACGTTTCTTTGTGAAATTGAAATGTAACTCTATAATAATATACTAATATTGCTCTTTTGTTAGTTTTGATTGCTTCTGTTCTCTTCATTTGTGAGTCGCTTTGGATAAAAGTGTCTGCTAAATGACTAAATGTAAATATAAACACAAACAGCAGACGAGCTGAACGAGACGCAGATTCACTCTCTGCCAGCAGGTGGAGCTTAAAGCGTTTCCTTGGTTACCGCTGTAAACAAAGCACTCGTGAATACCGAAGCAGGTGGAGCTTAAAGCGTTTCCTTGGTTACCGCTGTAAACAAAGCACTCGTGAACAATGCAGCAGGTGGAGCTTAAAGCGTTTCCTTGGTTACGGCTGTAAACAAAGCACTCGTGAACAACGCAGCAGATGGAGCTTAAAGCGTTTCCTTGGTTACCGCTGTAAACAAAGCATTAAATAAACACCGCAGCAGGCGGAGCTTAAAGCGTTTCCTTGGTTACCGCTGTAAACCGATTTCATTACTTTTATTTAACCGATTTTTCATTACTTCTATTATTAGTCATTCAAAGCTTAATCTCAAGGCCCTAAAAGAGACCTGGATCAAACCAGAGGACACTGCTCCACCTGCAGCACTCTCCAATAATTTCTCATGTTCCCACTCCCCCCGTTTGACTGGAAGAGGTGGAGGTACTGGTCTGCTCATCTCTAATGATTGGTAATTTAACCCTTTACCATCTTTGGGTATCAACAGCTCCTTTGAATCTCATTCAGTTACTGTTACCTACCCTCTTAAAATACATTTTTTAGTTGTCTATCGACCCCCAGGACCACTGGGTAACTTTTTAGATGAGTTAGATGTGTTGCTCTCAACCTTTTCTGAGGATGGTACTCCCCTAGTTATGCTTGGAGATTTCAACATCCATCTAGATAAACCTCTGTTTGCCGATTTCCACACTCTGCTTGCCTCTTTTGATCTCAACCGAGTGTCAACTACTGCTACTCACAAATCAGGCAACCAACTGGACCTTATTTATACACGAAACTGCTCTACTGATCATGTTCTGGTTACTCCACTGCACACGTCGGATCACTTCCTCCTCACTCTTAACCTCAACATGATCCCTGACACATCACTTACCCCTCCACATGTCATCTTTCGACGTAACCTACGCACACTTTCACCCTCCCAGCTTTCCGCAATGGTTTCATCTTCACTTCCTTCCCCTAAACTGATACTTTCTGCTTCACTCTTACATCTTGTTTAGACACTGTTTGCCCCTTATCTTCCAGGCCAGCCCGTAACACCCCTTCTGCCCCTTGGTTATCTGATGTTCTACGCGAACACCGTTCTAAGCTTAGAGCTTCTGAAAGGGTGTGGCGCAAGTCCAAAAATACTACAGATCTTATTGTGTATCAGTCACTCCTATCTTCTTTCTCTCCTCTGCTAAAAGGACATACTACCATAACAAAATTAACAATTCATCTAACTCTCGCATGCTTTTTAAAACATTTTCCTCACTTCTTTGTCCTCCTCCTCCTCCTGCTTCATCTCTAATAGCTGACGGCTTTGCAACGTTTTTCATTAATAAATTTAAACACATTAGTGCACAATTTTCCACACCACAATCAGTCAAGCTCATATCACCAGCAAACTTACACTCATTTACATCCTTCTCTTCACTCTCTGAGGCAGAAGTCTCAAAACTCATCCTTTCTAATCACCCTACAACTTGCCCGCTTGATCCTATTCCATCTCATCTCCTTCAAGCCATTTCTCCTGTTGTACCTGCACTCACTCACATCATCAACACTTCCCTCCACACTGGTGTTTTTCCCTCATCATTTAGACAGGCACGTATAACTCCACTACTTAAGAAACCCAACCTCAACCCATCTCTTTTAGAGAACTACGGACCAGTTTCCCTTCTTCCTTTTATTGCAAAAACACTTGAACGAGCTGTGTTCAAACAAGTCTCTACATTTCTCACACACAACAATCTCCTTGACAGCAACCAATCTGGCTTCAGAAGTGGACATTCAGCTGAGACGGCCTTGCTCTCAGTTGTTGAAGCTCTAAGACTGGCAAGAGCAGAATCCAAATCTTCAGTACTTATCCTGCTTGATCTGTCCGCTGCTTTTGACACGGTTAACCACCAGATCCTCCTATCAACCCTACTGGCGAAAGGCATCTCAGGAACAACACTCCAGTGGTTTGAGTCTTACCTATCAGATAGGGCCTTGAAAGTATCTTGGAGAGGTGAGATGTCCAAGTCACAACATCTAACTACTGGGGTGCCTCAGGGCTCAGTTCTTGGACCACTTCTCTTCTCTGTCTACATGGCATCATTAGGTTCTGTCATTCAGAAACATGGCTTTTCATATCACTGCTATGCTGATGACACTCAACTCTACCTCTCATTCCATCCTGATGATCAGCTGACTTTCTCAGACCACATTGCTAAAACGGTCCGATCCTGCAGATTTGCTTTATTCAACATCAAGAAGATCAAGCCCTTTCTTTCGGAACATGCTGCACAACTCCTTGTTCAAGCTCTTGTTCTGTCCAGGCTGGACTATTGCAATGCTCTCTTAGCAGGTCTTCCAGCCAATTCCATCAAACCTTTACAATTAATTCAGAACGCGGCAGCAAGATTAATTTTTAATGAGCCAAAAAGAATACACGTCACACCTCTGTTTATCAATTTGCACTGGCTTCCAATAGCTGCTCGCATAAAACTCAAGGCATTGATGTTTGCCTACAAAACTACCACTGGCTCTGCACCCATTTACCTAAACTCATTACTTCAAACTTATGTGCCTCTACAAGCTTGCGTTCTGCAAGTGAACGTCGCTTGATTGTTCATCCCAAAGAAGCACAAAGTCACTTTTAGGAACGTTTAAATTAAATGTTCCCTTTTGGTGGAATGACCTCCCCAACTCAATCCGAGCAGCTGAGTCCTTAGCCATCTTCAAGAATCGACTTAAAACACATCTCTTCCATCTTTATTTGACCCTTTAACTTTAACACTCACTATTCTAATTCTATTCTTTCAAAAATCTAACTACCTTTCTAATCTTTTTGTATTCTATATTATGCAATTGTATATGCATGTGTGTGTGTATGTGTAAAGACCTCTAACTAGCTTGCTCTATTCTTTCATTTTTTTATTCTATCTGTTTTCTTTTTATTTATTATATTAGTTAAAATCCCATGCTACATGTACTGTGTTAACCTAACTGAGACTAGTTATAGCACTTATATATCATTGCTCTTTTTGTTGTTTTTGATTGCTTCCACTGTCTTCATCTGTAAGTCGCTTTGGATAAAAGCGTCTGCTAAATGAATAAATGTAAATGTAAACAATACACCTATGAACACTGCAGCAGGTGGAGCTTAAAGCGTTTCCTTGGGTACCGCTGTAAACAAAGCACTTGTTTGGTTGTTTTGAAACAAAGCGTGATTGATTCACACGAACCTGTTTGTGATTATGAGCGTCTATGGGTTTCTTGTCGGTGGAAATCATCTTTCTGTTCAGCGCGTGTTTCCTGCGACTGGAAAGCGTCTTTGATGCTGACGCTCGTCTGGCTAAAATGAACTTCCTGGACGGTAAAATCCTCCTTCCTGCCGCGAGCGTCTTCTCTGATGTCACACTCCTCGCAGGCGTGTCTTTATCCGTCCGTCTGTCCTCTGCCACAGAATCTCTGGAGCACGTCAACATTGTCACGGTTGTTTCAGCGTCTGCCGGCGCGACGGATTCAGACTTTGTTTTGCTGGGTTTCACAAGAGCTTCCCTCGAATCTCTGTTCAGTGCTGATTCTGTCTGATTTTCTGCTTTCTTCTTCTTTGTCCTGTCTTGCAGTTTCAGTCGACTCTCTGACAGTCGTTTGACTAGCGCTGCTTTCTGTCAGAAACACAAAACTCATGGTCCAGTGGGTTTTATAACGGCGAACAACACAAACTTTAACACTTAGGGGTGTAACGGTACACGCATCTATACTGGAAATCTTTGGTGCTAATCTTTCAGGTTGGCATGCATGTGTACCGAATTAATAAAGCGAAAAACTGTGTTTGTAAGAACCAAATTAACCATATTTAACTGTTCAAGGCTGAAATATGAGCCCATAATCCATAACAACACTTCCATCCAGTGAAAACATTGAGTTAGAGCTGTTTAAACGCTGCTTGATCTGTGCAGATCTCTCTCCTGATTCAGACCAGAACACTTTTTCACTGGAGGAAGTGTTATTATGGATTATAGACTCTATGTGTTTGAGTTAAAATCATCTTAATGCTGGATGTGTTTCAGGTTTTGTCTTCTCCAGATGTTCACTGATGGACTGGAGTGCTGTGGATTATTGTGATGTTTTTATCAGCTGTTTGGACTCTCATTCTGACGGCACCCATTCACTTGCAGTGATACAATGTTACATTTCCCCAAATCTGATGAAGAAGCAAACTCACCTACAAACTGCATTTCCATTTTTGGGTGAACTATTCCTTTAAAGACAAAGCCACAGATGTAAAAAGGTAACTTTTTAGTTTTTCCTTTACTGTTATGAAAACATACCAAACCATGACTTTTGTGTACCGTTACCCCTCTAATAACTCAGATTATAAACACTGACCTTTTGACCTCTGAGGCAAACACCCGGGTCGTTCTCGATCTCCCACATGCCCTCCTCGAAGCCACCTCTTTTGATTGGCCGGCCGTACTTGTCTTTGTTCGGCCAGTAGGGGACGATGTCTTTGGGGAAGAGAAATGTTCTGGAAGAGCAGAGATATGGACTGTGTTCAAAACACAACTAAACACTGCATTGTTATGATACACTCATTCTGAAACAGTCAAAGCATAACACACATTTGATATAATATGTGTGTGTGTGTAACAGGTGTGTGAGAGAGAGAGTTTACTCACGTTGAATGTGTTCCATAGAAGAAGATAGGGATCTTATTTTTGGGGGCTTTTCCTTCACCAATCTGTGTGACATAAAACAACAGTCAGATTTTAATTAATCTCATTTACATATAAGACTATATGTGATTAAATCTGATGCATTTAATCTCACCCTGGCAGGCCAGAAAGGATAACCCTTCATTTTAGCAAACACGATGTCTCCTGGAGAAAAACTATCTGTGTTCTGATCAGATGTCATCTTCATCTGAGAAAACAAAGGGTTAATTAATAAAAACAACAGTTATTATGTGCCACCAACACAGAGAGACAATAAACAAAACACTGCACCAGCAGATACATCGCTTATATGAATAAAAATAGCCTTAAGGTTACTGTTACTTATGACTTTATAATAATTTCACCGATATCGACACTGAAGTAAATAGAAAGGATAGCCGTGTTTAACTAGCTCAGGCTAACAACACAGCATACTGTGTGTATACAAACTCACCTTCACACCTTTCTGCATATCTACTCACTCAAAAACTACTCTATAAACACTTAGATTTAAAAACAAAACGGAAACACGGGAATAAAAAATATTATCACGCGATGAATGAAAAGACATGAGAATGTGCGTCTCCCCTCAGCGCAGGTGGATTGGTTCGGTCCGTCTCCCGCTCAGCGTGACGGAGGAATGTACCACTACTGAAAGAGGGGGTGGGAGGGATTGTAATAATTTAAAATATGATTAATAACAGGGTTCTTTCGTGACCTTTGGATTAATTACCACATATTTTATTTTATATTTAATTAATCGCTGATTTTAAATTATATTAGCAATCTGAAAAGCGAAAAAGC
This sequence comes from Carassius auratus, assembly GCF_003368295.1. Classification (NCBI taxonomy): domain Eukaryota; kingdom Metazoa; phylum Chordata; class Actinopteri; order Cypriniformes; family Cyprinidae; genus Carassius; species Carassius auratus. The sequence continues at coordinate 104,615 of NC_039290.1, forward strand.
GTCACTGTTTGACAACATCGGTCGTTGAATAGTTAAGATTCAGGGGGAGGAAGCGGAAAGATAAAGACGTTTAAAATATTTTAACCCTTTATTCGGTCATTTAGCAAAATAAAATAAACATCCACGCGTAAATCAGAAACAAACAGCGATACATGTTCTGATTAATATTTCGCAGTTTTTTTCGCTTGTACGAGGGAGGAGGAAATATGGCGCCAGATTACAATTTAGTTTATTTCAACTAAGATTACGTAGTTATTTTGAAAATTATATATAGCCTATATATATAAACATTGCAACTCATTCTGTAAAAGATTTATTATCAATAAGCTTTTCATCACATCATTCTGTCTAGAAGAGCCTCCTTGCAGGCAGGGGCGGATCTAGAAAAATATTGATGGGGTGGCGAGAAGGGGGCAGGAATTTTTGAGGGGTGGCAACATATGGCAGATGTGTATATACTGAATTTAGACACAGTTATCACAGTTTGATGATAAATATATGTGCACATTACAAAAGGAGTCGGACACAGGCTATCATTTACAAACTTAATCTCATGCAATCAATGTCTTGCATTTGAAACAGTTCATATAAGGAATAAGTGACCATACCCCATAAGCCCCTCACACTCACTAATGCATACAGTATGCATCAACATGTAATTAAGAGCATTATAAAAGATTCAGTGTTATCAATATGTCAATTTATTATAAGAAACACAAGATTTTAACAGCCAATGAGATTTCCAGCTGGGGAGACTCAACTGATTTTCTACAGTTTAGTGTTAATCATCATCTAACTCAAACAGTCAAGAGCTACATTTAGCCTTAGATGTTATATGAATATGGTCCTGAAGCATAGGTTTTATTAGCTGACAATAATAATAAATAAATAAACATTATAGGCACAAATACAAATGTACTTTTAGAAATTGTTTCTGAAAAATATGGTGTTATTGTTTTGGCAAGCTTAAATTAAAACTTCTATGAAAACTTGTGTGATATTCCTTTAAAATAATGTTTTAGTATATCTTTTTTTTAAGTATATTTTACTGAGCAATTTCTTACATAATTTCTTTGAATTAGACCAAACTTTTATTTTGGTGGGTTGTAACCAGAGTTTCTGTGTTTTTTAATGAACTATTATTATTAGCTAATAGGAAGTATAGCATATCAAGTATGATAATACTTTAAGTATAGTATACTCTACTGTGCAATAGTACTATATTTCTGTTTGAATTTCTTCAAGTTATACCAAAATTTCATTTCATTTTGACAGGTTGTCATAAAGACATTGCTGTTTCTGTCAGTCTGTGTATACGATACGAATGAATGATGATAGTTTTATCAAGTGAAATGGTGAAATCCTCTCATAGCGCGCTGGAGTGCACATGTGTAGCATCATCATGTGTTAATATAGTGAAGAGCTGAAAACACCACGCGTGCTTCAGTGTGTGTGTGTGTGTGTGTGTGTGTGTGTGTGTGTAGTAGAGCACACATTCCCAGAGACGTGTATAACAACACCTTAAGGGTTTATTGTTGTGCCCCCCTTCCTAAAATATGATGATGGAAAAAACACCTACTATAGGGGTGAAAATAGAACTTTAATCAAATAAAAAACTAAATGAATAAATTGTATTATTTACAAATCGCAATTGTAGCTCTCGACATTTACCTGTGGCTATAACTTTATTATGACTCTAATTTATTTTATAGTCTCAAGCATTCAGAAATCAGCAAAAGTCAATTAAGCAGTTTTACTCTGATAAAACCATGGTTTATTTTTGTAAGGGTTGTGATATGCACGTTTTTTGTTGAAGAAATTATAAAGGCTGTGTCATCTATAGCAAAAAGGTGTCCAAAATGAAAGATTAAGTGAACATGAATGAAATGTTTGGTCAGTCTCCTAAACAAGGATTTGATTATCCTGTAGTGTAACAGCAGCAATCACATGGCATTTGTAATAACATGGACATAAATTGTTTATTTTGTATTCGCCTACATTATGTATTTTAACAATGTTATTATTAACCAATCATTATTGCCTCATTATTTTCTTATATAATGCATTTTAAGCCATTTTAAAGGCTATTGATGGCCTAAGTCTGTTTTTATAGCAACAACAACAACAACAAAAATATTACAGTATATTAATACTTGGTAAATTATTAGAGTTTGGGGATTGCGATTCATTTGAATCAGTTCGGGGAATCGTAGCTGGATCGCGAATCATTTGAATCAGTTATGGGGATCGCGAATCATTTGAGTCAGTTTGGGAGTTCGGAGTGGGATCGCGAATCATTTGAGTCAGTATGGGAGTTCAAAGCGGGTTCGCGAATCATTTGAGTCAGTTATGGGGATCGCGAATAATTTGAATCAGTTCGGGAGTTCGTAGCGGGATCGCGAATCATTTGAGTCAGTTATGGGGATCGCGAATCATTTGAGTCAGTTTGGGAGTTCGGAGTGGGATCGCGAATCATTTGAGTCAGTATGGGAGTTCAAAGCGGGTTCGCGAATCATTTGAGTCAGTTATGGGGATCGCGAATAATTTGAATCAGTTCGGGAGTTCGTAGCGGGATCGCGAATCATTTGAATCAGTTATGGGGATCGCGAATCATTTGAGTCAGTTTGGGAGTTCGGAGTGGGATCGCGAATCATTTGAGTCAGTATGGGAGTTCAAAGCGGGTTCGCGAATCATTTGAGTCAGTTATGGGGATCGCGAATAATTTGAATCAGTTCGGGAGTTCGTAGCGGGATCGCGAATCATTTGAGTCAGTTATGGGGATCGCGAATCATTTGAGTCAGTTTAGGAGTTCGGAGCGGATTCGCGAATCAGTTTGGGGATTGCGATTCATTTGAATCAGTTCGGGAATTCGTAGCGGGATCGCGAATCATTTGAGTCAGTTTGGAGATCGCGAATCATTTGTATCAGTTCGGGAGTTCGTAGCGGGATCGCGAATCATTTGAGTCAGTTATGGGGATCGCGAATCGTTTGAATCAGTTCGGGAGTTCGTAGCGGGATTGCGAATCATTTGAGTCAGTTTGGGAGTTCAAAGCGGGTTCGCGAATCATTTGAGTCAGTTTGGGGATCGCGAATCATTTGAATCAGTTCGGGAGTTCGTAGCGGGGTCGCGAATCTTTTGAGTTAGTTTGGGAGTTCGGAGCGGGATTGCGAATCATTTGAATAAGTTCGAGAGTTCGGAGCGGGTTCGCGAATCATTTGAGTCAGTTTGGGGATCGCAAATCATTTGAATCAGTTCGGGAGTTCGGAGCGGGATCACGAATCACGAATCGCGCTCGTAAATTTTCAAATTGGCCATAACCTTTAATTCGTTGCTGCCAACTGGGGTGGCAGCAGGGGTGGCAAGGCTTTCTTTTAGGGGTGGCATGCCACCCCGGTAGATCCGCCCCTGCTCTCACGATGATTTCACCCTCATGTCCCTCATACCATCGGACTTGCAAAGCATCGTGGGGAACCCAGAGAGAGGATACCTGTCAGGTACAAACTCTTACAAATTACATTCTTCAGCTTAGTATGCAAAGTGCATGTTGTGCTGTTCCAGATGCATGGTTCACACATAGTATTGCATGCTGATTCACACTTCTTTACTAAGTTTGCATGCTATTGTAGGTATGCATGCTGATGCATACTTCATATTTTGTATACTAAGCATACATACATACTTAATACTTCATAATTATATTAGCATTAATATGCATGCTCATTCATGGTTTATCTCAAAGTATGCATGCTGATTCACGCTTCTTTACTAAGTTTGCATGCTAGGTATGCATGCTGATGCATACTTTATATTATGTATACTAAGCATGCATGCTGATGCATACTTAATACTTAATAATTTTACTGTCATACTGAACGTGTGTGTGTGTGTGTGTGTGTGTGTTGTAGCATTTGGTGATGCGTTTCCTGGAGCTACATCAGCTAGCTATAGAAATACCATCTCAGGAGAGAGAGATCTCATCTTATGAGTCTCACATCACAACATTGAAGAGTGAACTACAGGACTCGGAAAGGCCTATACATTGTTGATAGTCAGTGGTGGAAAAGTTACTAATGCTGAATTTTAGTATAGATTATTGTAAATGAAAATCATATTTAAGTGACTGTCAGTTATTTGTGAAATAAACTGCTGTAAAAGACTGAAGTGTTTATATTGTATGAAATGCTTGAATATGGACATGTGCACATTTGCGTGTTCACATCTGTATAAAAACTATAAATAATACAAAAAAATAATGTAAATTAATGGCCATGCATCTTATTAAGTGTATTAACTGTCTTTATTTATTACTGTTTCTCATGCTCACACACTGGTTTCAAAATTTGATTAGTTTACTAGTATCATGTCAAGAATTTGATTCACTATGATATCACGATGCATTGCATCCTCCGTTTTCAAAATAACTGCACATGGCTACATTTTCATATCAAACTTGTTTTATGCATTTTTATAAACTTATATAAGCAGGCTACTTTCTAAAATAATTTCAAATTAATAATAAATTAAAACAATTGTTAAGAATTTAGTAAAACACTGAAATAACGGATGTCAAGCAATGCACACGTGCAATGAAGCCAGCTGTGAAAAAAACCAAGCTCAGAATTGATTCAGATAATCACAATGCATCTGAATTTGTATTTTTTTCTCCCACCCCAACATCCTAAATTTAGCAAAAATGCATTACATTTTTCAAAGATTGTGAATTACTATGTCTCTTCTGCTCACCAAGGTTGTATTTATTTGGTCAAAAATGCAGTAAAATGTGAAATATTATTACATTTTAAAGTATTTGTTTTATATGTGAATCTCTGCTAAACTGTAATTTATTTCTGTGATGAACAGAAACAGTCATACTGAAGCTGAAAGAAAACACATTTTATTTATTTTCATAATTAGTTTACTTTTACATTTAGCAGAATTATTAAATAAGTTACTTGCCATTTTTCTTTCTCATAAAAGCTGCAAACCACATGCTATTTCTTTGGTCTGGTGGTTTTAAAGCAGGCGGCGCAGGGACGCTTATTTCATCAAACACATTAATGCTTGATTATCTGAGAATGTAACAGTGACAGATTTCACACAGATGCTGGATGTCAGAGGAGTGTGTGTTTGTTTAATCCTCCACTCTGAGGAAATCCTCTTTCCAGTCGCCATCTTCAGATGAGGAGAGATGGATGGGGTGTAGGTCTCAGTTCATGTAGATTATCTGACTGTCAGTGGCTGCTAGTGATGCGCTGAATGTGTGTGTGTGTGTGTGTGTGTGTGTGTGTGTTGCTGTTGTATTGATGCAAACTCCTCACCTTTCTGTGAGAATGTACCTTTTTGAGATAAAAAATATATATATTTATTTATAAACTCTGGCTATTAACTGTATATATATATATATATATATATATATATATATATATATATATATATATATATATATATATATATATATATATACAGGCGCTGGTCATATAATTAGAATATCATCAAAAAGTTGATTTATTTCACTAATTCCATTCAAAAAGTGAAACTTGCATATTACATTCATTCATTACACACAGACTGATATATTTCAAATGTTTATTTCTTTTAATTTTGATGTTTATAACTGACAACTAAAGAAAATCCCAAATTCAGTATCTCAGAAAATTAGAATATTGTGAAAAGGTTCAATATTGAAGACACCTGGTGCCACACTCTAATCAGCTAATTAACTCAAAACACCTGTAAAGCCTTTAAATGGTCTCTCAGTCTAGTTCTGTAGGCTACACAATCATGGGGAAGACTGCTGACCTGACAGTTGTCCAAACGATGACCACTGACACCTTGCACAAGGAGGACAAGACACAAAGGTCATTGTAAAAGAGGCTGGCTGTTCACAGAGCTCTGTGTCCAAGCACATTAATAGAGAGGCGAAGGGAAGGAAAAGATGTGGTAGAAAAAAGTGTACAAGCAATAGGGATAACCTCACCCTGGAGAAGATTGTGAAACAAAACCCATTCAAAAATGTGGGGGAGATTCACAAAGAGTGGACCGCAGTGCTTCAAGAAGCACTACACACAGACGTATGCAAGACATGGGTTTCAGCTTCGCATTCCTTGTGTCAAGACACTCTTGAACAACAGACAGCGTCAGAAGCGTCTCGCTTCAAAAAGGATCTGGATAAAAAAAAAATGGTGAACCCGCTCCAAAGTTCTGATCTAAATCAAATTATTCTTGATATGCGCAAAGTTACAATTGGAATTAAATGATTCACATAACACACATTATAGTTACGATCTGAACCTAATAATTCACAAACCTGCTCTGAAGTTCCGATCTGAATCAAATGATTTGCGATACACGCTTTGAAGTTGTGATCTTAACCAAATCATTTACGATAAGCGTTTCGAAGTTCTGATCTGAATCAAATGATTTACGATAAACGCTCCAAAGTTCTGATCTGATTCAAATGATTCGCAATAAGCAATTTGAAGTTACCATCTGAACTAATGATTGGTGATTAGTGCCCCGAAGTTCCAATCTTGTAGTTTACATGTATCTGTTAGGAGCCAAGGATTCCAACAACATAAGACACTTGAGTCTGTGACTAATGTTTTAGGAGTTATGAGATTTCGTACACAGTCACGGGTCCAGAGGGAGAACAAGATAGGACTGAGCACAGAGCCCTGTGGTGTACCTGTGCTCCGAGTGATGGTTGAGGATGTGTAGGGGCCCATGTTTCACTCTCTGGTGGATGCTCTGTCAGGAAATCTTGTATCCAGTTCTAGGCAAACTGAGTTGAGTGAGGATGGAGAGTCTTTGGTGTGTGAGAGGACAAACAGATGTGTGTGCAGGATCAGTTTCTGTGTGCTGTGAACGTTAGTCAGAATGAAACTTCAGCTGCAGATGCTGAATCAGACTCAAACTCAAAAACTTGGGATCTTTGCGCTGAAGCATCAGTTTATCTGATGTCTCCTGTGAGACGCAAGGATGATCAGACTGATGTTCAGTGGTGTCAGCAGCACACCAGATCCACAGGGAGGCTGTTTTCATGATCTCCGGAGGATCTAGTGGAGCTTCAAACTCAGTGTCCTGCTTCAAGACACACTCCTAAAACGGCAAGAAAGAAAAAAAAGAATGTCCTTTAGCAAGTTTCTGACTCGTTCAGGCAAAATGAAAATGGTGTCATTCGGTTTTAACTTTATATAGATAATAGCCTTCTTTTCAAAAGTTTTGGGTCAGTAAAGACATTTATGTAAGAAAAGATTTATATTTCAAATAAATGCTGTTCTTTTGAACTTTCTATTCACCTGAAAAATAAAATGCATAGCAGTTTCGAAAAAAAATATTGTGCAGCACGACTGTTTTCAACACTGATAATAATCAGAAATGTTTCTTGAGCAGTAAATCATCATATTATTCTGATTTCTGAAGAACATGTGACACTGAAGACTGGAGGAATGATGCTGAAAATACAGCGGAGCATCACAGAAATACATTACACTTTAACACAGATTCACACAGAAAACAGCTGTTTAAATTATAACAATATTTCACTATTTTTAAATGTATTTTTCATCGAATGAATGCAGGCCTGTTGAGTAGAAGATACCTTTTTTCAAACATTACAAAATCTTAATGACCCCAAACTTTTCAGTGTGTGTGTGTGTGTGTGTGTGTGTGTGTGTGTGTGTGTGTGTGTGTGTTGTGTGTGTGTGTGTTTGTGTGTGTCTTAAAATAACACTGTAAATGTCTCTCTCCTCGGGTCATTGGTGTCTTTAAGAGGATCATGTGGCCGAACAAACTAACAGACCCATTTGTCATGAATGTGAATGAAGTTGAGAGCAGCTTTAATCTCATGTCTGATTAAATGCTGTTTTCTGCTGTAACATTTAACATTTCTGCTGACACATTTCACTGCTTAAAGTCCCGGCTCTGTCCCGTCATTATGAATACATGAGCATTTACAGTCATTACTGACGCTTACGCCTCTAATTATTACAGTCTGATATTAAGTCCAGTATGAAATGACAGTTTAAGGCTGGCTGCTTTTATTGCTCGACGTTGAAAAGTTTAAAATGTGTCCAGTCCAGAAAAAGCAAGAGATCTTCAAGCTTAAATCATTTTATTAAAACGTAAGTTTAAAGGGAAAGACACTTTGATTTCTCAAATCTCTTAGTCGTGATGTTGGTCGCAGAGTAAAAGTGTTCATCAGCGTTTTTGAGTATTTTCACACAAAACAGGTCAAAACATCATTGGATGGTGGTTAAAATCTATTTATTTTTAAATGATTATATTTGCTTGTTTATATATGAATACGGTCAAAATGGTTTTAAAAAGTGATATTAAAATATATTTGGAGAGCAATACAACTTGTAAGAAATGAAAACTATTTGGTTGTTTAAAAAGGTACAAAGGTTTTCTATAATTAATTAATAAATTAATACATTTAATATTTGTATTTCTATATGTCCCTGACATATTTGGTTGTATTTTTGTACAATAAGTTTTTTAGTAAAAAAAATGGTTTTCTGTGATTAATTAATAAATTAATACATTTAATATTTTTCTTTCTATATGCCCCTCACATATTGGGTTGTATTTGTGTACAAAATGCTTTTCAGTAAAAAAATTAATGCTAAAAATAAATAATCATTTTAAAATGCTGGAAAAAATCCCACATGTCCGTTTAGACAGGTGTAAAAAAAATATGTATTTTGTATACAAAACAAAGGATATTGAAGAAAACACTATTAGTTTAAATTTAGTGTTTAATTCAATATGTTAAATGTTGTTTCTTTGTAATTAATTGTGAAATTTACTAGCAATTTCGTTTCTAAATCTTTTTTTTATCCACTTTATTTTTAACTTTACGCTGGAGAATGTGCAAGACTTCCGGTCTCAACATGCTTCCAGTTATTTATATCGGTACTAAAACAGTCCGTTCCTTGTGCTGCGTAATATCTCACACTGATGTTATTTTAATTTATTATCCTTATCATGAACACACCTGTTTTTAGCGCAAACAGTTTTAGGGTTTCCTGCAGGTTGTTGTTTATAGTTATTTACCGATATCAGCCGATAAGTGGCAAGTCGCGCATATTGACAGAAAACAATTGGATATTTAGGAATGGATTTTTTATAATAATAATAATAATTAAAATATTAAAATATGTAGGAATTAAAAATAACTGATCGGAATCAGTGGCTGCAATGTTGTTTTCACAGATTTTTTCCCCCTCCACAATCACATCGGGGAACTTCTGAAAGTGATTCAAGTTTTAATTACGACAAAGATCATCATGCGTGTGTTTGTCCCCCTTTATATCGCCGATGTGCCAAGTTGGATCGCGCACAAAGAGACGGCGCAGGTCTGGTCGCGCGCACGCGCTCCTTCACGTCTCAATGTGGGACAGCAGAAAGTGGCATCAGAGGGAAAGTGGATTAAAGTAGGTTCCTCTCCTCCTCCTTTCTCCCTCGTTCTCTCCCTCGTGGACACGTGTTTTTTGGCAGGGTCACCTGAGTCCTCCGGTTGGCCGTGGCTCGCAGGTAACGAGAAAAGAGCGCGCGGATGCTTTGATGACGTCCCCAGTTACTTAAACACAACAACCTTCATTAATTCACAACGACGGTCCCGTCAGGTTCTCATTAACAGCGGCACAAACACTCACCGGCGCCGATATTAACTATTAATTCTGGTGTTTCTAGTTGTTTGGGGCTCTTCCGCTGCCAAAGGCCTGATTTCCGCGCGGCGCAGGGATTGATGCCGCAGGTTTGATCCTCATGAGGGTCGGACTGTGAAATACTTGTGATGTTTTCTGCTGTTGGTTTGATCTGCTGCAGTATGGAGGGCCAAACCTGCAGAAATGAAAAGTACGTTAATATGTAGGCTTATAGGAAAATGAATAAACAAATAAATGACTTGATAAGACAAATATAGTCACCTTTTAAATAAATTTAATTATTTTTCCTTTAGCTTTTTTTAACTTTAGTTTTCTTCTTCTTTCAGTTATTTTTTTTAATATTTATTTATCAATTTATTTTTTTAAGTGTATTTATTCATGCATTTATTTATTTTTTACACGTGTATTTATTCACACTAGGAAAAGTAAACAGAAATAAGTGAATAAATAAACCTGGAAATAAATGCATGTGAGATTAAATCAATAAATCTAAATATAACTAAAATAAATGCATGAATAAACTAATTACATAAATATAAAAAGGTGAAATAATAAGCAAATAAAGGTTTTAAAAAGATAAAAATAAATATAGAAAATAATACATAATAAAAAATTTATTCAAGATTTTATTTAAAATTTTATTCTAAATTATTTAACATTTTAAATTTTTTGTTTTAATCAAGTCATTTATTTCTTTATTTTTTTTCCTATTATACATTTACTTATTTATCTGTATGTTTAAAAATGTATTTTATTTTTAATTTCGGCAGGTTTGGTCCTCCATATTGCAGGAGCTTAAAGTAGTATTAAATATTTAGCAGATTATTGAAAATGTTAAACTTTTATTTTTATTTTTTTATGTTTATTTTTTTTACCCATGCACAGATGGACAATGTTTTGGAGTATCATAAAAAAAATCAGAGGAAGTTTACCATGACCCAAATGTTTGTCAATTTTTTATTTTTATTTTATGCAATTTTAAGTTAATGTTTTTAATAATTCGACAACAAGCATTTTCACAGTTTTCTGATGTCAGTCAATGGTCACATGAAATGCAGGTGTACAAATTACATATTTAATATATTTTTTTTTTAAATTTAATCAGTTTTTTATTTTGGTTAAGCTTCTTAATTGAACATTTTCATGATTTAATTAATTATTAGCTATTCATTCACAACTTCCTTAGTTTTGCCCAAGAATTTAACTTTATTCTCGCCTTGGTTAAAGTTAGGCTAGGTATTAAAACATCTGCATGTATGTTTGAAAAAAGTTATCTTTTTTTTCTTTTCTATATTGTTATAGTTTTTATGAATGGGCCTTAATTTGTTTTCCCACCACAAATTTCTTTATTTAATTCAAACTTTACTTAAAGATCAAAATTAGTTTTGCTAGTCATTTTTTTTATTTTTTTTTGCCAACATTAGATTTTATTACTATAGAATATATTAATATTTGAATTTGCTTTTATTTTATACATTCTGTTTTTGTCATAATTTTAGTTTGTTTTTTCGTTTTTTAAACCTATTTCTATTTATCTTTATTTTATTTCAGTTTTAATAATTTTACTACTTAAACTTTGGTTAGTTAGTTGCCAAAACAATATTTAAAATCTAGTTTAATTTTCAGTTTTTTTGTTTATTTTGATGAACGAAACTTTATTTAATAGTTTGTTTGAACAAACAGAAATACTGTTGTTCAGAATCTGTAAAAGATGCATTTCATCATTATACTTTTTGCACACCACACTGTGATTTCTTTGCTTCCTTGAATTTATGTCCATATATATATATATATATATATATATATATATATATGCTGTTGAAATGCTGATCAGCGCATCTGGGATCAGTGTTTCTGTGCAGTTCTAGCCCAGAGCTCTTTTCTTCCCGAGTGTTTCTGAGATTGTGAATATGTGTGTTTTAAATCCGCCAGTTGTTTTGGTATTTCTCTCTCTTCAAGACAAAGGAACACTCTCGTCCAATCAGATGCAGCCGCTCTACTGTTCTCACTAGAAGTGGGCGGAGTCTGGCGGTTTGGAGAGAGAGTGAAAGTGATTAGGGCTCTTTATATTTCCTCGGGCCCCAATGATCCCATCAGAACTTCATCAGGAGACTCCAGATACGGACTTAAGCTGGGAAAAAGATCCTCGTGAAGACGTCTGAAGATATGGGGACGTGGACACACACACTCCTCCAGGAGGTATCGCACATATGTGCAAAAAAATTCTAAATGCTTCACTTTGAACTATATTAGTTTTTATGTAGTTCAATCTCTGTTCAATTCATTTTATATTCATTTTTTTAGAGAGCAAGAACGAATTTGTCTGATATTTTCCCATGCATTATTCATTTTCATTAATTCATTCGTTTTATTTTATTGGTTCATGCATTTGTGTGTTTGACAGATGGACAGAGACGAGTCTCTTCTGGAGAGACATGAACAGAGCACGACTCTGAGGATGAAGGACGAGGTACAGGTGGACAAATCAATCATTAATTCACTCAAATCAATAAACAGCTTCATCAACTTTATACATAATTGTCCTGAAATATACTTGTGCTGCTTAATCTGTTTTCAGGTTGTGCATATTTTGAAGGTCATCATGACTATGTCTTGTTGTAAAAATAATAAGTGAAATAAATGAAATTTTAAAATCAAAATTTTAACTTAATTTCACGGCATTTGTTCATGAAGCAATTAATTGAATCATAACAATAAATGCACATACTTCATACACACTCCAAATATTTTATAAACATTAGAATAAATTAATTATTTATAAGAGTAAATTTAAAATTAATATCTTTTAAAGAAAATTACATGCAAAATTGCTATTTTATTCTGCTTATTTATAATATTGTTTATTTATTGCTATTTTACACATTCTATTGTGTGTGTATATATATAGATAATTTATTATTTTATATTTTTTTATTAATTTAAATTATTTTATAATTAAATGAATAATTTATTCATTGTTATAATTAGATTTATTTGAATAATACAATTTAAATTACACATTTATTGTTGTTTTCTTAAATAACAGATTCAGATTAAACATGTTTCGCCCAGTTTGAGCTTCAGAGTGACTGTAATGAGAAACTAACTCTTTTGTTTCTTGATCTCATCAGTCTGGTTTAGTTTATATAAGTGTAAAATGTTTTAAACTTTAGAAGCATGTCATGTTTTTTGCTCTACTCTGTTGTTCTGCAGGTTGTGGGTTGCACACATGCTGAGTGTCCGTGTGAGTGTTTCCTGCCAGGACCAGCTCAGATCAGGTCGTGTGATCGCTGTGCACATGGCTGGGTCGTTCACGGTATGATTCACACGTGTGTGTGTGTGTGTGTTTGCCTGAAGAATGGATTCTGTCGTGTGTATTGATGTGTGTGTGTGTGTGTGTGTGCAGCGGTGGGTAAGCTGTGCGCCCCCGCTCTGCTGTGTTCGGGGCAGGTGGAGATCGTCCAGAGTAACGTGGTGTTTGACATCAGTAGTCTGATTCTGTACGGGACGCAGGCGCTTCCCGTCCGGATGAAGATCCTTCTGGATCGGCTGTTCAGCGTCCTCACACACACACAGGTGCTCAACATCATACACACCCTCGGGTGGACGCTGCGCGACTACGTGAGAGGATACATGCTGCAGGTGAACACACACACACACACACACATTTGTTTTAGTGTAAAGTGTGTTCATCCCATAGGTGTAATGGTTTTTATTCTGTAGAAACTGTATATTCTATGGTCCTTCACCAACCCTACACCTAACCCTAACCCTCACAGGAAACTTTGTGCATTTTTACTTTCTCAAAAAAACTCATTCTGTATGATTTATAAGTGTTTTGAAAAATGGGGACATGGGTTATGTCCTCATAAGTCACCCTCTCCTTGTAATACCTGTGTCATACCCTGTGTTACAGTTATCGCTCTTGGTCTGAACAGGCCTTAACTCTCATCCTTTAGGACTCCTTGGGGAGGGTTCTGGATCGATGGGTCACCATGAGCCCGGAGGACGAGGTCGTGACCTTGCATCAGTTTCTACGTTTCGGGGAAACCAAATCCATCGTGGAGCTGATGACCGAGGAGCAGCAGATCCGCCCAGAAACCCATCGCAACCCCGCTTTCAAGCCGAGAGACAAACCGCCCTCCAGAACGCACCCCTTTGAGAATCTGCCAGGAGGAAGTCTGGCGTTCCTGCAGCCGTTCCACTGCGTCAGTGCGTCCGTGTTCCCACCCTCACATCCCGCGACACAGCGGCTCAGCAAACAGAACAACGGTGCAGAAGAAATGAGAACCAGAAACAAAAGAGATGGTGCACCTGAAAGATCGTTGCAGATACGAAGTTCCACACGGTCACCGAAACGCCTGCGAAACGTAGAACAACGTCAAGTGGGAGTCGACGAGCTGATCTCAGACTCTTCGGGAGCCGGGGAACGGTCCTCGAGCAAAGCTCGCGTGAGCTGCAGCGCATGCGCCAAGACGTTTTACGATAAAGGAACACTGAAGATCCACTTCAACGCCGTGCACTTGAAGATCAAACACCGCTGTACGGTCGAAGGCTGCAACATGATGTTCAGCTCACTGCGCAGCCGAAACCGCCACAGCGCAAACCCCAACCCACGACTGCACGCCGCGCTCGAACAGACGACACGCAGATTCCTCGCTCAACCGCGTCGACCAGTCTTGCGTGACTCGACCTCGCCAGTCTCCATGGAGAACACCAACACTGTATTGACCGACCACCAGATTCCAGTCAGCCGTGAAGGAGGAGGGGGAGGAGCTACAGGCAATCGCACGGCCAATCAGAACGGGCTTAGCCATGTGATTGACGTGATGCCGAAAAAGAAGTCGCGGAAGTCCAGTACGCCGTTGAAGCTTAAACAAGACACTCACAGTGAAGAACACGATCACTTATCGCAAGCGGTCAACAGTCTCCATTGCATCCAGTCAGCTATGACCATCACACAGGGGCAGCACAACTACAAGCATCTCTGGATTCAAGGAGTGCATGATGAATGGAAAGGCAGGCGTCGACCTCTACTAAAGGTCAAAGAGGAGCCGTGTGACCCCATCTGTGACTGTAGAGGTCGTCACCGTAGCAACCTGTGACCGAGACAACATGAGATAAGAATTGACTCTACACGCTCAGAAGTCGCTGTGATATTTCACCAGTAATTACAAACGAAACGGCAAGAATTAAATTCTGAGGTCGAAAAACTTAAATATTATTCTCTTGTAAAAACATACTCGTACATTACATTTTTTTCTGTACAATATATGTTCCTGATCTTGACGTGAAGATTTCTCCGTGCACGTTGTTGTTATGAAAAAACTTGAGTTCGTGAACCTGAGTCAAAATAAAATAGGTGTGTTGGGCCAAAGTCACTTTGAGGCATTTCGTATTTTAAATCACCAGTGAAACAGGATCGAAGGAATAAACAGAAAAACTACAGGGGATAAATATTCATAAGAAAAAGATTCAAAGATGTTCTACATCCTTTTTTTGTTATTTCTTAGCTCTTTAACACTTCAATGTAATACTTAAAGGGTTATTTCACCCAAAACTGAAAATTAGGCCTCGTTTTACTCACCACCGAGGCATCATAGGTGTATATGACTTTCATTTTTCAGAAGAAACCAGTCGGAGTTATATTAAATATTGTCTTTGGTCTTTTAAGCTCTATCATTTCAGTCAGCGGGTGTTGCATGCATCAGCCTAAAAGAAGCTTTATAAAAAGTGAACGAAAGTCTCCTGTAGCGAATTGATGCTTTTTTGTAAGAAAAATATACATATTCTAAACATAATAATCACTTTAATCTAGCTTGCGTTCACAGTTGTAAACTGTGTTCTGTTAATATCTATTTTTAACACATTTCCTTTTTATCTTCTGGTGGTGCACAACATGGGTCTAAAATGACCCGTACGCATTTCCTATGTTATTTTATGCATAGCTGGGAATTGTTTTGTTTTATCTTTTGAAAATCTGTTTATTTTAGCATGTAATATTCCATACATGCCCCTTTTCCTAGACCCATCGTGGGAAATGTCATAAAAGATAAAAATGATCATAAAATTTTTATGTTATTGTTGTTGTTTACTCTTATATTCCACAAGACAAAATAATGCCTGAGCCACATGATCATGGTGAGAACTTTACTTCCAGAAACTTTCTGGTTCTGATGGTGTTTCATTTTTATTTTATTTTATTTATTCATGTTTTGTGATTGTTGTTTATGTTTCTGTGTGCATATTCTGCATATTTGAATCCAGCAATGATTGTATGAATTTGAGATCCGTCTTTAATAACTATTACAAAAGCTGCAAACATTCACTGATGCTCAAGACGATGTAAACTTGATTCAGTAACATTTAAGCATGGAATTAAGTAAAATCTACTTAACCAGGACCTCACTGAGATAGCCCAAGTTATGCGGCCCAGTTATACAAATACACATATAACAAACAACAATACAGCACACAATAAAACAGCATTAAAAGTACAGACTTGGAAGCATTTGCAAATCATCAAATCTCGCTAAAACACTCAAATGTTTGAGTAAGAATGAGTCATTTTGAGTAGAAAATGACCTCAGACAGTCACAAAACAGCAACCTAACAACAAAAGCAACCATCAAACGGTGTAAAAACAACTGGAAAACTGGAAAATCATTAATTCCCCAGTGCATCATGAGAACACAGGATCAAAATTTTGAGATTTACTTAAATAACCCTTATAAACACAAGTTCAAACTTAAATTGAGCACTAATATAAAAAGTACTCTCTTTATTATTATTTTTTTCAGAATCTCAGAATACCGGTCTAAATTATTATTTTTATTATTGTTTGTCTTGTGGCAATTATGTCGTTTCATAAGGGAAATACCGAGTAAAACATCACTTTTATTTACAAATAATAAAAAATAAGAAAGGAACCTTTTGTACTCTACTGTAAATAGCGATTGAAATTAATATTATGTGACAACTAGCCCCGTTCT
>NC_039290.1:128778-163778 GCF_003368295.1 Carassius auratus
CCACTGGGAGACACATTAATTCACATTAAAACAGCACAGTAGTTTATCAGATTAACCAGAAACGCATGTCAATTACATGCCAATAAATATTGAAGTATTATTTTTAAGCTTTAAAATTAATATAAATAATTATTATTATAAATTATTACATGTGCTGTTGATTAAAATGTGTGTGTGTGTGTGTTACAGGATAAAGGAGATGTCCAATAAACCCCGGAAGGAGTACATCCCCAAACCCCACATGGAGCTTCAACTGCCCAGTGAGAATTACAACGGAGGAATAAATTCAGCAAAATCACCTGCACGCTCACCAGGTACAAACACACACACACACACAGACACACACACAAAAGTTACATACAGATGAATGTGACTAAAGCAGACAAACACCCACAAACAGATTAGTTCATCTTTTATCCCCAAAATCCAAAGAAAAAAGTACAAATAACCATAAAGTTTTAATAATCACTCAAAATCTATTAGTTAAGTCTACATTACACTATAACAATTATTTTTCAAAGTTATGTTTTACAAGAAGATAGTGTTTCAGTTTTTCTACTTAAATGTTAAGTTTATTTCAATGTTACTTGCTTTTTCTTTGTAATTATTTGTGAAATTTACAACCAATTTCTGTGTGAATTTTTAATGTACAACTATAATAATAACAACAACAACACATAATAACATTATTGTTAGAATAACTTTCAGAGCAATGTCCAGAACAGAAATCTGGAGTTGGATTCAAATTCTTGTTTGATTTTGTTGTCCTATTAAAGTTAGAGATTTTTCCAGAAGGGATTTTGAATTTCTCTTCTCATCAGAAATCAGAAAATACTATCAACAGACAGAAAACAAATACATTTTCAGCACGTTTTTAGGAATAAAATGTTATATAATTCAGTGTGAATGAAATATGAACAAACCCCATGGTAAATACCTTCAGGTTATAGAGAGGAATAAAACTCTAAGTTTGGGTGTGGTTAAGTGCTGCTGAAGTGAAAAAAAAAAACCCACAGCCTTTAAATATATGCATTTTCGCCACATTTTTAGGAATAAAATGTTATATAATACCGTGTGAAGGAAATATAAACAAACCACAAGGTAAATACCTTCAAATTATAGAGAGGAATAAAACTCTAAGTTTTGGTGTGTGTAAGTGCCGCTGAATTGGAGAAACAAACTCACAGGCTTTAAAAATACGCATTTTCGCCACATTTTTAGATATAGCCGCAAATAAATAAATACAATGAAATACACATTTAGATGTGCATTTTGGATTTTTTCTTTCTTTCCAGTCTGAAACAACACTTTCTGAAATGCCAAACAGCCCAAAATCTAAAAACTGACCAGTTTTGTTTAGCTTTTATTTTGATTTTTATATTGAATTTGGTAGTGAAAATATACATTCTGTAAAATGTTTTAATAAATGAAAGTGTTTTCACTAACATAACTTTTGACTTATATTTCTTGCTTCTGTTATGACATTAACTTAACATTGACCAGTGATTTACTATTCTATATTTTGTTTGGCTTTTAATCGATTTCATTCTAAGTACTTTGATTTTGTCCTAATGTAAATTTTTTTAATGAAAGTGTTTTCACTAACATAACTTTCGTTCTGTCTGTCGCTCAGCTCCGTTAGATCAGCCGTGTTGTCGCGCGCTGTATAACTTCGAGCCAGAGAACGAGGGTGAGCTTGGCTTCAAGGAGGGTGACATCATAACTTTGACCAATCAGATCGACGACAACTGGTACGAGGGCATGATCCACGGCCAATCAGGTTTTTCCCCATCAACTATGTGGACATCCTGGTGCCTCTGCCTCACTAGGGTCCACCAACCCCAGCTGTTGCCTAGCAACCCAACAGCCGCCTTTATCGTGCATCTGTGCTACAGCTTCACTTCCTGTTCCTGTCGATCAGTGACTGAGGATTATGATGTTGAGGAAGATTATAGACATTATGGAGTCCGGTTTGAGTGGAGGAACAGTTCAAGTGCTCAGTGTGTATGAGTTTTTGCGATCCTGGACTTGTTTATATTCTTTTTCTTGTGTTTCAGATTATTTATTTGTACTTGATTGATCTAAGGGAACTAGCGCTTCACTCTTCTGATAAACCTCACTTAATCCAGCTCTTTCCCAGCATGCTTATAGGAATGTGTTTTATTGAGTCGCTTCTCTATCTTCGTCACACACTTTAAATATTTTTCTCTTGGCTAAGCAAACAACAAGATGCTGTTGTGAGTGGTTAATTAAAATTTTATTGCAATTTGGCTCAGAGCAGAAATGTCGCTCCTGCGATGCAAAAGTGAGGTTCTTTCTCAGTATTTTTGTCTTGTTTCCAGTACGAATATCTAAATACTCTTAAATCAATATAAATAAATTAATTAAACATATACTTAAAGTCTTGTTTTCTGAAAAATTTACTAAAATAAAATGTGTTTATTCTTAAAACAAAAAATATATATATCTGACAATGGCATTTGAAATTGAGTTTGAAATTGAGTTTTCTGACCACACTGACAGATTTTTATTTCCTTTTTTAAGCAAATCTAATTTTTTTAAATACATTTTTCATTAAACAAGACTTCATATTTTGAGACTTTTTTTCAAGTAAAAGTTTATCTTAATTTAAGATTTATGTATATATATATATATATATATATATTTCTAATGGAAAGCCAGACATAAATAGGGTAACACTTTACAATGAAGTCATTAGTTAACTTTGGTTAAATAACATTAACTGACAATGAACAATTTGTTACAACATTTATTAACCTTGTTTAATAAAAATACTGTCAATTTTTATTTCATATTAGTTCAGGTTCATTAAATAATATTAACAGATGCCTCTTTGTATTTGTAATTGTTGAAATTAGATTACCTAAGATTAATAGGTGCTTAAGAATAATTTTTCATTTTTAATTCTTGTGTTCAAAATGGAATATTGTAGTGTTACCCAAATAATACTAAGTGAGAAAATAATTTTTGCTGTGTGGTTGGGAAACTTTGTCTTTGTTTGCTTGTTTAATAACTACTTATTGTTCAGAATTCCCAGTGAAATATCAAAATGCAATAAGCTTATTGAACATAGAGCACACACACATGGTTTGTTATTGGTCCAAATTGGTCAACCTGCCCTAAAACCCATTTAATCAAGATGGACAAAATCAACTTAAGCTAAAAGATCAACTGATAAACCATATCGACTAGCGAATGACCAGCAGTGTGCAGCCATCATAAGCTAGTTAAACTGGGTTTTTCTTGAGCCTGATGGTAGATGTTTCCTGAAGCAGCATATAAAGTCTTATTTTTTTAAATAAGTGGTATTTCCACGAATGCCAAGATTACCAGAGTGTGCTGGTTATTGTGTGTATGCGTGTGAATGTTTCCACATAGAATATAATGCTAGTTACTACTGTAGTGTTAGCAGTTAGTCGTTAGTGCTGTGATGTTTGTAAGCACATGTGGTTTGAGAAAGACTATTTTTAACGTTAAAATGATGGATTGATTGCAGCTGAAGAACATATATAGTGTCTACTAGACTGAAGTGTAGCAGAGTTTGTTGTTTAAGTGGTTGATGGACCATGTTCTTTAGCACAGCTCGCGCTGTGTGTTGTTTGTTGCCTTCAACGCGTTCAGCCTTCGTTTGAAACCGTGATGTTTGTCGACCGCTGCTTGCGGCCAGACCAGTGACTATGGAAGCTTGTTTCTGTCACAGAATACAAAAATAAAAAAGATAATTGCAACTTTATCTCACAATTATGAGTTCTTGATCACAATTGCAAGTTTATATTTAGAAAATTATAAAGCAATTTATTAGCCAGTTATAATCTCATAATTGGAGGTTTGCATCTTGTAATTCCCTTTTCTCAGAATTTTTTGAAAAGTTTAGGTCTATATTTTGCAATGCTGAAATTTTTCCTTTTTTTGAGTTTAAATCTCATTTTCTTTTTGTTTTTACCGCAGAATTAGAAAAAGGTAATTGCAAAGTTAAAAAAATAATCTCACAGTTCTGACTTTTTTGCAAATTGTGACTTTCTTCACGCAATTTTGAATTTATATCTCACAATTCTTACATTTTTCAAATTTCTGACCTTTTTCTTGCAATATGTCACAATTTTTACATTTATATGCAAGTTGACTTATTTCTAGGAATTCTGAATGTACATCTCACAATTCTAAGTTTTTTCACACTTCTGATTTTTTTCTTTGAATTCTGAGTTTATGTCTCACAATAATTTTTTTTTTTCCAATTCTGAGTTTATATATCACAATTGTGGCATTTTTTGCAATTCTGACTTATTTTCTCGGAGTTCGGAATTTATATCTAACACTTAAAAATATATTTTTTTCACAATTCTGACTTTTTTCTTAGAATTTTGAGTTTCTATCTCCAATTCTCGCATTCTTCACAATTCTGACTGATTTTTCCCGATTTCTGAGTTTATATCTCAAATTTCTGTATTTTTTGCAATTCTGACTTTTTTCTTAGAATTTTGAGTTTATATATACCAATTCTCAAATTTTTCGCAATTCACCCTTTTTTTTGTTGAAATTCTGAGTTTATATATCACAATTCTCACATTTTCACAATTCTGACTTTTTTATTCCATGGTGGAATAAGCTTCCATAACTGTTGATTTAGAAATGTAACAGAGAGTTTCTTGTTTTTGTCATGAAATATTCAGGTCTAGTAGCTGATGAAACGCATCTGTTCTGGAGGACAGCAGTTTTCTTTATATGAGCGTGTGTTTTGTGCCATCTGTTCTCCGTCACGCGTTACTGAACCAGGTGTGACTCTACAACCTGTGCATCTCATCCATTTCATCGTCACTGTGTTTTTGTCCTGAATAGCCACGAACACGAGCGATGTACCACCAGATGTTTTGTTTTGATTTCGGCTGCGTTGTGTCTTCACCTGTGTCCTGATTGGCTGCGATTGTTTCACATCAAACATGCGTCATGTCCACGGTCACATCTGCACACCTGCGAAGAAGAACATCAAGTCCATCTCATAGTTCACCCCCAAACCCCAATTAGATTAGACTTTTTTAAAGACAATTAATGCGCAATCATTTTATGCACATCATAATTTTTATGACATTTAAAGTGATGGAAATATGAGTGTTACTCTAATGCAAGCAAGTTATTGTCAGCTGTAAAGTATATTTGTAGAGTACAAATGAAATGTGTATAACTGATTATTTATTTATTTAGCCAAACCACTTTGGAATTTTATATATATTGATGAGTAATATTAGTTAAAAATTGTATTTATTTATTTTTTAAGTGTTTCGTTTTTGTTTCAAAATTATTTATTTTTAAATGTAAATTTTTTATGATTTAATTATTGTTTTTTTGTACAATTTACCGTAAATCTTTTTAAGTGTAGTAAAAATATTGTCACGTGATGGGCTAAAGCTGGGCGTTTCTTTGCAGGATTCACGAAGTTGAGACGCGCTGTTCACTCTGAATCTTAAATCTGTCTCATGCATCTAATGATTAAATCAGTGTTATTATTGATAGTATTATCACAGATTTCCAGTCAGTCACATCTGATACGGGCAATAACTTTGAAATCACACTCTCTCTTTATATAATGTAAATGTATGTGTTTGAATAGCAGTATAAACACTTGAATCATCGCTCCACGACGCAAACCTGTAATGTGTGTGTGTGTGTGTGTGTGTGTGTTGTGCACGTGATGTTACAGAGATTCACTGTTCTGATGTCATATGTTTGTATTTATTTAGCTCTTTTCTTGTGCTGGACGACAAACCTGTACTGCTTGATGTGAGAATATAATGAGAATAAACACAATGTCACTGCAATGTCTTTTATATCACTGTTGCCTCATTACTATATAACATTATTATTATATACTTTTAAAAGGGTTTAAGTCTGTTATTAGATTCCAATGTGAAATCAAATGTATTAAAAACATTTAGAAATAATGCATATACTTTATAATGGTATATTGTGGTAGATATAATATCCTATAAATAAATATGTTTAAAAACAGAAAAGTGCATTATTTATCTGTGTTCAAACCAGTTTTTCTACTTTTCTCAAATTATTTAAATTCATAACATTTTGAATAAATGCACAGCTAAAAGATTATATATTCTTATATTAAACAATGTATATTTTTTAATAAATACCCATTTACACACTATACAATCACACATCTTTATATAATATATAAAATAGAAAAAAATTATGTTTATCTCCTGTGAATTTTTCAGTCATTTTATGAGATTCTGGACGTTTAAACCAGTTTATCTACATTTCTAAGTGATTTTAATTCATAAACATCCAGAAGAAATCTTGGCATCTTCCACAAAATACTGCTGGATATTTTTGGATAAATGCCATTTATTTCCTCATGTAATATACAATAAAACCATCCGTTAAATGAAAAAGACCACAGCAAACGCAGAATATCAAAACATTTAAAACTTTATTATAAAAAAAGCACCTCTACACTTTAGTGGATCAACGGTTAAAAGACGTGTACAAAAATAAAAATCAATCTAAAGAAGCGAAAAACAAAAACCAGAACACCTGTGTTATTGCTGGGATCGTTAAACATGTACAGAAAGAAAAAAACCCAAATAACCCTCCACCCGTCCCACATCAGAGATGCTGCATCACACACAAACACGCTCTACTCATCATCATCATCATCTTCCTCCTCGTCCTCATCTTCCTCTTCATCATCGTCGTCATCATCGTCATCAGCCTGGGCCTTTTTAGTCGAGCCAGTCGGTCGGCCCGGCCCCCTTTTACTAGCTCCGCCCCCTGCACGGTACGCCGCCACATCCTGCCAATCAAAGAGCGTTCAGTCTCAAGCCACGCCCACATGATTAAATAAACATGATGGCTCACCTTCTCGTATTTCTCACGCAGTTTGACGGCCTTCTGCTCGAACGGCGCGCGGTCGGACAGGCTCTGCTTCGACCACATCTCGCCCAGCTTCTTGGCGATCTCACCGATGGACAGATTCGGGTTCTCGCTCCTCACCGTCGGCCGGTGCTCCGAGCAGAAGACGAAGAACGCAGATCTGCGCAGAGGAGAACCCTTAAAATCACTCAGATCTGGAGCTATGCAGAATAACCATCATTTGAATAACAACAATAATTATAATAAAGTAGTATATAAAAAAATATTGTATATTTTATAAGTTCATTCATCTCCCATTTCTACTTTTCTCAGTCATTTTAATTCATACCTATTTTTTTTAAAAGTAAATTAAAAAAATTCTAAACATTTAAAAAAAAAATGTATTCATGATATATTATTAAATGTTTAAGTCATTAATTTTTTATTTTATATATTTGTTTTATTTTATATAAATTTATTATAAAATTTTATCTCTGTTTTTTTCCATATTTTTACACGAGATACTGGACTTTTTTATTTTTAATTCATAAATGTATTTTAAATATAATATAAAGTTGTTACACAACAGGAATGTGATATATATTTCTATTGATGTAACAAGATGTGTGAACTCCGTGTGTGTGTGTGTGTGTGTGTGTGTGTGTGTGACGTACGGCGGGCGTTTCGGGGCGTTTGGGTCTTTCTTCTTGCGGCCCGTCTTCCCGACTCCTTTGGGCGGCACGTAACTCTTCATCTCGTTATCGTAGCGAGCTTTATCCACTTTGGCCATGTCTTCAAACTTACTCTTCTCTGAAGCGCTCAGGGACTGAAGGGACAGAGGAGCAGCGGTTAGTGACATCATCATCATCTTCATCTTCCTCAGTGTGACGCTCGCTCACCTTCCATCGCTCCGAGCACTTCTTGGAGAACTCGGAGAAGTTGATGGGAACGTCGGGACTCTTGCGTTTGTGCTCGTCGCGATACGTCTGCACGAAGAAGGCGTACGCAGACGTCTTTCCCTTGGGTTTGTTCGCGTCTCCTTTCACCATCCTGATGACCGGACAGAAAACACCACACACTCCATACTCACATATACAGGAACACACTCATTAAGAATTGATTATTTTATGTTTATATGTACGTATATATAGACACAAATGACTAATAATAATAATTAAAAAAATTACATAACTATACAGAAAATGTATGGTACATTTAAATATGCATTTGTAGATTTACATTTACATTTGTGTATGTATGTATGTATATATATATATATATATATATATATATATATATATATATATACACACACACATTATTAGTGCTGTCAAACCATTAATCGCATTCAAAATAAAGGTGTTTGTTTACATAATATATGTTTGTACTGTGTATATTTATTATGAATATACAAACGCATTCATGCATTTCGAATATATTTATATGTATATATATATTTATATTCTTATATATACACACACATGCATGTGTATTTATATACATAATTAATACAGACATATGCACGCATATATTATGTAAACAAAAACTTTTATTTTGAAAGGTGATTAATCGTTTGACAGCACTAGTATATCACATATGAATACACAAAATAATGCTTTTAAATATATGTGTGTATATGTAAACAGATACATGAACGCATAAAAATGTATATATAATTAAACATATATTTTAACTATAAATATATAGAATAAAAATATAAAATATATATATAAAATACATATTCGCATATTGTGCATATGTAAATACACACACGTTCCTAGAAATTAATATATTATATATTAAATATATTATATTTTAATATTTTGTATATTAACTAATACTTACACACACACACACACACACACACACACACACACACACATATATATATATATATATATAATTTTATTTTAGTATATATTGGCGTTTATGTGTGTCAGTGGTGTTTTGTAACTTATTTGATCTATTATAGCTGTTTTGTTTTCATATACTATGTACATAAAATAATTCACCTTGCGAAATGACTGAATTAGGTCGGATATCTGCCATTACATGCGACGCAATGTAATGTTTAATTACTAAAACACTCAGATTCACGGCCTTGAACACTGAATATAGAATTGAGGGGGTGGGGAGCAAAAAATTAATTGGAATGCATGAATTAAAATAAAAAAATTTTTATCTTTCTTTTATGATCTTTAAGCACTTCTGTTCCTGTCGGTCGCTGAACAAAGATTCCTCCATTTTTCCTTCCCGCCTAATTCCCTCCCTCCCCCATCTCTCCACGCAAACACATTATTTTGCACAGATACGATAAATTAACAAAATGCACGCGCGTGTTCGAATCACCAAACACGTATTTTTAATGATTTAAAAGGTGATTTCTGAAATCTAGCAAACCTGCTCTTTATTCTTCGCACAGCTGAGCGCGTCTCCCTCCGAGCTGCTGCGTCTACCACGTGACCACTCGAGATGCTGTGCGTGCGTGAAGACGCACGGGACTGACGGCAGCCTGGACTCGGCGGCTGATTGGCTCCGTTTGCGATCGGGGACGTCCAATCAGCGAGCGCCCACAAAGGAATCCGCAGAGTTGATTGGCGGACTGAAACCGTCAAATGGATGTAAACAAAAAAAAAAAAAAAGCAGTGTAGCCTGAAATCACAAAAGCGCTTCTACAAAGTATAATGTTATTCTTTTGTAGTGTATTGAATTCTTTTTTTTATATATATATATATATATATATATATATATATATATTATTATTATTATTATTATTATTATTATTATTATTTTAATCCACTTGTAATGAAAAATTTTAATATTGTTAAAAACAATGCATGACAAATAAAATAGTTTTTCAAGAAAACATTATATACATTTTTTAAATAGTTGTTAATTGCATTAATGTACGTAAAAATGACGTAAACTATAATATTAACCACACAAAACTTCACAAGATTACGAAATTTTCTCTCTCAAAATCTGGACATTTTTATATCAATTGCTAATTTCACTTGAAATAACATCGCAGTTGCAGTTAACTTTTAAAAAATATTTTTATTCCCTGTCGAAAATTAGCTTCCATACCACAAATACAGCTGAATTATAATGATTTAAACAATAATATAACTTATTATCATTATTAATTATAACATAATTAGTGCTTATTAGTTTGTACATAAAGGTCGAAAGTGATTTTACATTTTACATGTTGAGTCATTTCTCCTCCGCTCCGTTGGGCGGCGTAAGAGCGCGTGCGCGCCCGAGCCGCGTGACGTCACACACAAACAATCGGAGAAGAAGCGCGGACAGATCGGCGTTAATATTCAAAATTCTGCTCTTATATTGTAATAAATACACATGTGACAGCCGCAGCAGAAGCGAGTCCCTGTTCACACGGATGGAAGAGTTTCTGAAGCACTTCAACAGCGACAGCAGAGCGGTACATTCACATGTATTTGCTTGTAATATATATACGTTACTGAGGGTCTGTTCACTGCTGTTCAAAAGATTTGTGATGTGTTTTACAGAAGTAACGTTATCTTCTGTTCTTCAAGACTGTATTTATTTGATCAGAAATACAGAAGAAAAACAGTAATATTGGGAAATATTATTACTATTTAAATCAGTTGTTTCCTATGTGGTTATCTGTTAAAGTGTAATTTATTTCTGTGATGCAAAGCTGAATTTCCAGCATCATTCCTCCAGTCTTCAGTGTCACATGATCTTCAGAAATCAGAATAATATGATGATGTATTATCAATATTAATAAAATGTTTTTTCAAGATTATTTGATGAACAAAAAGTTAAATAGAACAGTGTTTTAGAATAGTATTAAAATATAGTAAAATATTTAAAATAGTAATCTTTTGTCACAATATACACTACCGTTAAAAAATTGGTGGTATTTTTCTTTTTTTCGTTCGTTCTTTCTTTTCTTTTTTCTTTTTTTTATGAAATAGTAAATCATCATATTATTCAGATTTCTAAAGATCATGTGACACTGAAGACTGGAGGAACGATGCTGAAAATACAGCGGAGCATCACAGAAATACATTACACTTTAACACAGATTCACACAGAAAACGGTTATTTTACATTAGAATAATATTTCACAATTTTTACTTTTTTTCCCAAATAAATACAGTCTCGATGAGCAGAAGAGACTTCTTTAAAACACACCTCACTGATCCCAAACTTTTGAACAGCAGTGTGTGTGTGTGTGTTGTATAAGGTACTGATGTGTGTGTGTATGTGTGTTGTATAAGGTACTGATGTGTGTGTGTGTATGTGTGTTGTATAAGGTACTGATGTGTGTGTGTTTCAGGAGCAGCGCTGGCTGTCTGCGGTGTATGAGGCCGTGCAGCAGCAGCTTCATCCTCTCATCGATGTGTCTCTGGGTCTGTCTGTGGCTCGTCTGTCTCTGGCCGTGGTGTCGAAGGTGCAGACGCTCGTGGGCTCGGACGCTGGTTTACCTGTCAGCTACAGGTGAGTGTGACGCTCACAGATCTATCAGAGTGCTGTAATGTGCATCGTGTGTTTCTGTCAGGTTTGTGTCTGTGTCGGAGCTGATCCGGGATCAGAGAACCGCCTGCTGCAGCAGCCTCCGCTGGAGCTCCGCCCACTACCAGGAACAAGCCAGGGGGGCGGAGCTAAAGCTGCCCGCTTACAAAGCTCTCCCACGTGACAACCTGCTTCTGATTGGCTGTCTGTGTGACGGACGGGCCGCGGGGACGAGTGACGGCGTCTGGAGGGTGAGGGACGCGGGAGGAAGTGTAGCGTGTGCGGTGAGTGGACAGGAAGTAGATAAATCAGAGCCTCATTCTGGAGCCGTTAAACTCGTCTGATATATTTTAGATGACAAACTTAAAAACAAAACAAAATTAGAAATTGAGTAAAAACGTGAGTAGTTGCTAATTAAAAATTACTTTCTGAAACGAGTTGTTAATGCTAAAAAAATGCATTTAAATACAGTTTTAAAATATGACAATATTATATTAAAAAATAATAGATTAATAAAACAAACATTTTAATTAAGTTAAAACTAAAATTACTCAAATTAATGTAAAAATACATTTAAATACAGTTTTAAAATATATCATAGTATTGTATTTTTTAAAACCTAATAGAATAATAAATTAATAATACTAAAATTTACTTAAAATTTATTCAAATAAATCTAAATGTAATTATTTAATATCCCATAGTATTATATTAAAAAACCGAATAGATTAATCAATTAATTAATTTTTTTTAGTAAAAGCCAATTCAAAATTATTGATTTAATAGTATGTAAGTAGTTTGTTGGAATACTAAAATGACTAAAGCTAAATTTGAAATAAATATTGTTTACACAGAGAATAATAATGATCGAAGATAACATGGGCTCATTCAGAATATTTATAAATATTATAAAAGTTTATTAATCATTTGCTGAAATACTAAAATGTCTAAAATAAAGATAAAGCTAAATAGAAATGTTGATAATAATGACAGAATTTATGATAGAATTAATAAAATCTAAGAACTGAAAAGCTTATTCAATATTTGAATCAGTGCTTTAGGATTCACAGTTTCAGTGATCATTTATCACTTTTAATTTTTTTCCATATTTTGACAAAATATGACTTCTTATCCGTCTTTCTGTGTTATGATTATCCATAAAGCGCTGTATATAATCTGTTTCTGGTGCAGATGCTGAAGTCGTCTTGTCTCTGGTTGGGGAGGCTCATGCTGTTTCCCTCATGGAACTACATCCCCCATAATGCACCAGCTGCGGGTTACCTAGAGCTGCTGGATCCTCCGGTGTGTGTGACCCTGGAGGCCATGGCCTTTGACCCCGGAGGAGCGCTGAGCGAGGTCCTGAGCGTGACGCAGGCGGCTGAGCTCCTCAGACAGAGGTGAAGCAGCGCTGGGTTTGAGACAGGGATGTGTTGGATCAGGAGCGTGACGTGTGTGTGTGTGTGTGTCAGGTGCGAGGGTCAGGGCTGTGTGTGTGTCAGCGGTCAGGTGAGCGTCGTCTGTCCTCTGCTGCTGATCCGTGGGAAGCAGTTCTTCTGCCTCGTCCTCAGAGAAGAAGGATGTTCAGTGCCTGTGTTCATCACCGTGAGTCTGAATCAACTGAATCAAAGTCTGACTCACTTAATGAACCTGAAGATTGTTTATATACCGTTTATTCATATTTAGAATTGTACTTTTAAGTTTTAGTTATTATGTAATGTGCTTTTTCAATATTTCTATATAGCTTTAATATTTTTATTTAGACTTAAACTAAGTTAATTCATGTAGTATATTTATTACTTATATTATATATTATTTATATTGTGCATTATTAATTATTATTTCTATATTACATTATTTTATTAATTATATATATTTTATATTTTATTTATTTATTTCAGCTTTATTTAAATTATCAAATATATATATATATATATATATTTTTTTTTTTTACATTTTAGCTTTAACACTGATATACACTGTCATTTATATTTCTATGATAAAATATAATGTAATATTTTTGTTTACATTATATTTCTATTTATATGTATTTACAAATATTCATGCTTTTCTACTTCACTGATTAAATTTAAATGTATGCATTTAGCAGACGCTTTTGTCCAAAGCGACTTACAGTGCATTCACTAAACTAGTTTTTTCCTCAAATATGAATGCATTCTTTGATTTCTGTCATTACTAATGGTTTTATTGTCAGATGACTGAGTTTGATCTGTGGTGTGTGTTCTGTCAGGAAGCCAAGCATCAGTTCTGGAGGCAGTGTGTGTGTGTCGGTCAGAGCGTGTGGATCTCGTCTCTGCGTGTGTGTTCACTGCAGGGGCTGGAGGGCCAGCGTGTGCTGACGGACAGCTGTCAATCACGCCTCCATCCTCAGCCGCAGCTGCAGGAGAGCTGTGAGGATCCAGACACACACACGGACTCCACCAGCGCAGACACACACCCGTGCTCCGGCTCCGGGGTCCGAGTCAAGCGCTCCACGCTCATCAGCTTTAAAGTACTCAACCAGACTCTTCACACTCTGTGACTCTCTTACTTCATTACACTACTGCTCAGAAGTCAAGAAGTCTCTTCTGCTCATCAAAGCTGCATTTATTTAATCAGAAATACTGGGAAAACATTTAATATAGTCAAATATTATTATGATGTAAAATTACGTTTTTATATTTTAGTATACATTAAAATCTAATTTATTTCTGTGATCAAAGCTGAAATTAATTTAATTTTATCATTACTCCAGTTTAAAGTTTGTTTTCAGGATTCTTTAATTAATAAGAAGTTAAAAAAGAACAGCATTTATTTAAAATAGACATCTTTTCTAACAATATAAACTATAGTTCAGTAGCTTGGGGTCAGTATATTTCTATTCTTTCTTTTTTTTTAAAGAAATTAAATTCTTCAGCAAGCATGTGTTAAATTAAGTGATAGCAAAGATTTAAATTGTTAGGAAAGATTCATATTTAGAATAAAAGCTGTTCTCCTTCAATTTAAATTCTTCAAAGAATCCTGAAAAAAGTATCAATATTTGTCAGTAATAAATCATCACATTATTCTGATTTCTGAAGATCATGTGACACTGAAGACTGGAGGAATGATGCTGAAAATACAGCGGAGCATCACAGAAATAAATTACACTTTAACACAGATTCACACAGTAAACAGCTGGTTTATATTCTAATAATACTACTGTTTTTTCCTGTATTTTTGATCAAATTAATTCAGCCTTAGTGAGCAGAAAATATATATTTTTTAAAAACTACTTACTAAGTCTTACTAATCCCAAACTTTTGACTGCTAGTTTTTGGGGAAAAAGACAAAAACTGCCTTTTTAGTAAACAAGCATGACCTTTGACCTGTGCTGTGACCGGTTTCTGTGGTAACGGTGTGTCTGATTGACAGGGAACCGTCACAAAGATCTTGAATGCAGAGGCGGGGCTTTATGAGCTTGACGGACAGGCGGGGCTCTGTCTGGCCTATCAGCCGGCTCAGAAGTGCTGCGGCGGCTTGAGGCCGGGGGCGGAGATTCAGGTGAGCGTGATGTCATCAGCAGCAGGTTCAGATCAGACTTCAAAGATCCAAACATGCGAGAAACATTTCTGTGTGTTGTCTCCAGCTTCACAACGTTCACTTCCTGTACCGCGCGTCCCCGTTCGCTCCTCATGTGGTTCTGTGCGCGTGTCTGCGCTCCAGTCTGCAGGTCACTGCCTTCAGCCGCTTGAGCTCCGAGGTGGAGGTGTCGGGGTCACACGGGCCGCTGCGCTGCCTCCTGCTGGAGAAGAACCTGGGCGCGTCACAGTATCTCTGGCTCTGCTACTGTCAGAACGCCATCGCTGAGAGGTGAAGCTTCAGGATCATCACTAGTGCTCACACACATCAACCACATACTAACGCCTTGAGAACTTTATTAACACACAAATAAGTGTGGCAAATGACCCAACTGTGAACTGGTGAAGATGAACACAAAGAGGAGGAAATACTGTAGAAGTAGGGATGTAACGATTCAATCAACTCACGATATGAGATTTAAGACAAATTATTAAAACATTGTGTCCTTTTCGATTACTGCTCGGACAAAATGCTGCACGTTTCTTTGTGAAATTGAAATATAACACTATAATAATAATATACTATTATTGCTCTTTTGTTGGTTGTAATTACTTTGTTGTCCTCATTTGTAAGACATTTTTGATAAAAGTGTCTGCTAAATGACAAAATGTAAATATAATGCAAAATAAGGCTTCGTCTGTGCTCTTTCCATTTAAAATTAGAGGCAACCACTGCATTTTAATCACGATCTAAACAAAGATGCTGCGTACATGCAACATGAGCAGTTTATAATCTAAATTAGATTGTTTAATTTCGAAAAATAAAGCAAAAACAGAATGATTTGACTTCGGTTTTGTGAAAGTATCCGTAAGAAATATCTGCATGAAACAGAAAAATCACAATTTGATTTTCCCCTCAAATGATACCCCAAATACTGTAGTGTATCACCTCAGTGTTAGCAGGCAGTGTCACGTTATTAACCTGCGTGTGTGTGTGTGTGTGTGTGTGTGTGTTAGGTTGTGTCCACGCTGGGTGAGAGCGGAGCGAGTGTGTGTGGTCGCCGAGCGGCTGCTGGACTTTGTCTGTGATGCTGAACCAAAGACCCAAAAAAAGAGAAACATTTACAGAGAGATGATACAGGAGCCACACCAGTGCCCTGTTACCACGGTAACACACACACCCTGTTATCACCATAGCTTAAAAACACCCACACATGCCCTGTTACCCTAAAATAAACATATGTCCTACATACCACAATAATACACTCACATATGCCCTGTTCCTATTAGTAACCCATACATATGGGCTGTGCTCCACTTCACTTTTAGACACACACTTTTAAAACAGCCCTCGCTTACCTAGATAAACATAGAATGCCGCATCAAACAAATTCGCAGGGGAAAAATTGTGAATAATAAATCAATTCAATAGTGCATTCCAAAGGGGAGTTAGGGAAGTTAGCGAGAGAAGGGCATTATAAAAATTGACAGTAATGCCCACGCGCCCTGTTACCACTATAACGCCAGCACACCTGTTACCACAGTAACGCCCACGCGCCCTGTTACCACTATAACGCCAGCACACCCTGTTACCACAGTAACGCCCACGCGCCCTGTTACCACAGTAATGTGCCCACACCCTGTTACCACAGTAACACCAATGCGCCCTGTTACCACTATAACGCCAGCACACCCTGTTACCACAGTAACGCCCACGCGCCCTGTTACCACAGTAATGTGCCCACACCCTGTTACCACAGTAACACCAATGCGCCCTGGTACCACTATAATGCCAGCACACCCTGTTACCACAGTAACGCCCATGCGCCCTGTTACCACAGTAATGTGCCCACACCCTGTTACCACTATAATGCCAGCACACCCTGTTACCACAGTAACGCCCATGCGCCCTGTTACCACAGTAATGTGCCCACACCCTGTTACCACTATAATGCCAGCACACCCTGTTACCACAGTAACACCAATGCGCCCTGGTACCACTATAATGCCAGCACACCCTGTTACCACAGTAACGCCCATGCGCCCTGTTACCACAGTAATGTGCCCACACCCTGTTACCATTATAATGCCAGCACACCCTGTTACCACAGTAACGCCCACGCGCCCTGTTACCACAGTAATGTGCCCACACCCTGTTACCACAGTAACACCAATGCGCCCTGTTACCACTATAATGCCAGCACACCCTGTTACCACAGTAACGCCCATGCGCCCTGTTACCACAGTAATGTGCCCACACCCTGTTACCACAGTAACGCCCACGCGCCCTGTTACCACAGTAATGTGCCCACACCCTGTTACCACAGTAACACCAATGCGCCCTGTTACCACTATAATGCCAGCACACCCTGTTACCACAGTAACGCCCATGCGCCCTGTTACCACAGTAATGTGCCCACACCCTGTTACCACAGTAACGCCCATGCGCCCTGTTACCACAGTAATGTGCCCACACCCTGTTACCACAGCAACACCAATGCGCCCTGCTACCACTATAATGTCAGCACACCCTGTTACCACAGTAACGCCCACGCGCCCTGTTACCACAGTAATGTGCCCACACCCTGTTACCACAGTAACGCCCACGCGCCCTGTTACCACAGTAATGTGCCCACACCCTGTTACCACAGTAACACCAATGCGCCCTGCTACCACTATAATGTCAGCACACCCTGTTACCACAGTAACGCCCACGCGCCCTGTTACCACAGTAATGTGCCCACACCCTGTTACCACAGTAACACCAATGCGCCCTGTTACCACAGTAGCACTATGATAACACATGTTGATAGAGGAAAAGGATACAAATTGTATTGAAAACCTGTTTTGCAGAAGTAATGTTATTCTATGAATTGATCATTAACTTATTCATGTTCAGATATGTTCATTTAAATATAAAATCTGGGGAATGAAGGAATGCAACCCTTTTCTTTCAGGAATTACATTCCTGTTCTTTAAACACTGAATGATTTGGATTGATTGTGTGTATTAATCATGAGTCTGTGTGTCTCTGTCAGTTCTGTGTGTGGTGGCCGTCTGCGGCGCTGTGGTCAGTAAGGCAGCTGTCTGATTGGATGAGGCGTGAGGTTTGGGAGTCTCTCTCGCTGCCGTCTCTCCTGCCTCCGTCTGCGGCTCACATGACGGCGCTGGAGCTGAACGCGGCTCTGTCCTGGTCCGTTCATCAGGTCCCGCTGACAGACGTGTCCCCAGAGTCACCGCTGTTAGTGGGGGTCCTGGAGCTGGACTCGACCCACGCCACACTGCAGCTCAGAGACCAAACACACGCGCTCAACTGCCTGTGTGTCTCAACCCACCAATCAGGAGCCAGAACCGCACACATCAACACCGCCTGGCAGGGTAGCAATCATTAGCAATTCATTTAATTATGTATTGAGCGGTAGTGTCAACTACGTTAAAGGGATAGTTCACCCAAAAATAAAAATTCCTTTGTTCATCTTCAGAACACAAATAAAGATATTTTTGATGAAATCCAAGTTCTTTCTGACCCGCCCAGAGAAAACAAGAATAACGACTTTATTCAACAATTTCTTCTCTTCTGTGTCAGTTTTTGACGTGTGTTTGCAAGAGTACTGTGTCGTTAATTTAGCTTTGTTTGCACACACAAATTATTCTCATAGCTTCATAACAATACGGTTGATGTCACACGGACTATTTTAATGATGTCCGACTCCTTGCTGCTTTTCTGGGCCTTGAACCAGTCAGTTCCCTTCCTGTCTAAGATCAGAGAGCTCTCGGATTTCATCAGAATTATCTTAATCTGTGTTCATTTGTAGATCGCCTGTCAATCAAACTCCCAGTGAAGGGAGTTTAAGCTGCAATGGCTCATTACTTCTGCTGTGTGTGTGTGTGTGTGTGTGTGTGTGTGCAGGTTGTCTAGTGTGTGTGCAGCGGTG
This sequence comes from Carassius auratus, assembly GCF_003368295.1. Classification (NCBI taxonomy): domain Eukaryota; kingdom Metazoa; phylum Chordata; class Actinopteri; order Cypriniformes; family Cyprinidae; genus Carassius; species Carassius auratus. Next base: position 147,659 of record NC_039290.1, read on the forward strand.
TACATTAGTCATGGAGAGGTTCATGAAGACACAGTTCCCTTCCTGGAAACACCTGGATCAGTCGACTTACATCAAACACAAACACTGCAGGTACACACACACTGGACCCCGCACACAAAACTTTCATATATTAACATATATTACTATTCCAATCACATATTATCATGACAATAACAACACTTCAGGCAGATTTAAAATCATATAAACTTACACTATTAACAGTCACATCATTTTTCAGCCAAGAGTAAACGTCTGTTTGATTACATTTTAAAAGATTAAATCAAATATTTAATTCGTTGTTAGTTTTTTTGTTTATTACCACCAGCATTGATTTCATAAGAATGCATTAAATCATAAATCAAATTAAAGTATTCGAGTTAAAGTATGAGACATGCTTTTAAAATATTTAGAATTTATTTTCAATCATCAAAGCTGAATTCAGAAATATTCACATGTAAAAAAAAAAGATTAAATCGGATTTTGGGACAAACTTGAACTGATTTCATAGGGCCCTAAACTTTAAACTTTTAAACTTTTCATAAATTGTACAAGTTTCATGATTTCAATTCATTACATGTGCCTTTTGGTTACTAAAGTTTAATTTACAAATGTAATCTGGAAAAACTGAATTTAGAGATTCTTCAGTTTTTTTGTAAATTTAACTTTTTAATTAGTCAAAATTAATTAATTAAGTTTAAACTACGCCCTAATTAAAACAAAAAAAAAGGAAAAAATTTACACTTTTTTTAAAATCTATTCATTTATTTATTCTATTTTTTTATATATATTATATAATTAAAAAATAGAAATTATATATAATTTAAAAACCCCTTGCAAGGTGTGCTGCGTTAAGCTAACTGAGACTTGTTATAGCACTTGTATATTATTGCTCTTTTGTTAGTTTGTTAGTTGTCTGCTAAATGTCTAAATGTAATTTGGATGGGAACCTGGGACAGATCTTTATACAGGTGTGTGTGTGTCTGTGTGTGTGTGTGCGCAGGGTTTATCTTCAGCTGTGTGTGGAGGATCTGACCATCATCAGTCCGTCTGCTGCCATGAGCCGCAGAGAGCGACCCAGCGATGGCCCCGAGAGCGCTAAGAGACCCCGAGCCGACGCGGCCCCCGAGCGACCTCTGACCCCTGCGGCGTGTGTGAGTGTGCTGCTCAGACTGGAGTCCAAGCAGGGCGTGACGCTGCAGAACGGCTCGGCTCAGGCTCTCGGGCTGCAGTCGTGCTTCGTGTGCAGAGCCGTCTGTCTGGGAGACGTCCAGAGCTGGAGCAGGGATCCCACAAACGGCCGGACGCAGGAGCACGAGCGACACGGAGACACTCAGAGGGTCAGGAACACACGTGATGTTTTCAGCATCATTACTCCAGTCTTCAGTGTCACATGATCAGATTTCGTAGGGCACTAAAAATGTCATTTTGAATATCAAGCGTGTCTAGAAACATTATTATCGGTTCATCTTTAGAGACTCAGTATTGCACAACTGATTATGGATCAGTAGATATGAACTACAGTCAGACTGTAGTTTAGAGGAGGCTGATGGGATTATGTGTGTGTGTGTGTGTGTGTTTCAGATTGACCTGCACTTCATGGGCTCGTGTGTTCGCTGGTTCCCTGTCCTTCATCCTGGATGTGTGTACAGATTAATCGCACGCAACACTGAGGTCAGATCATAAAGACAGGAAGTGACTCACGTGCACAGCTGTCAGTCACAGATCAGTCTTTAACAGTCTGTCTCTCTCAGGATGTGAGTGTGTTACAGGCCAAAGGGGTTCCAGCGAGGGGCGGAGTCACACAGCTCAGTAGCCCCGCCCTCCTGGTGCAGCCACAGTGGCGCATTCACAGCATCACAGAAGAGCTGGCTGATGTACAGGTACACACACACACACACACACACACTCACACACACACGCACAGATGTTGATCGTGAGTGACCTTTGACCTGTGCTGCGTCCTCAGTCAGCTGTTCCTGTGCTCATGAGTGTGTCTGAAGTTCTCCACAGCAGGTGACGATCGTTTCACCGAACACATCCTCAGCTCTGAAGTCGTTAGCGTTATCTGTCCGTCACTGAGATCCGGTCTGTGTTTCACAGCTCCGCCCCCGAGATCGTCTCCTTTCGTGGAGTAATCACTCAGCGAATCACGTTGCAGGAGGACAACGGAACCAAACCCAGGATCCAATCGCTGACGGCTGCTGAAGGTCTGGCCCCGCCTCCAGGTTCACACACACACACACATGTGGTGACGGAGTGGCTGTGTTTACAGGAGTCTCTTTCTCTGTAATCCTCCAGATGCAGGTGTAGAGCAGGATCTGCGTGTGCGTCTGACCGTCCAGGACGCTGATGGTCCAGGTCATGTGATCGACGTGTACGTGGATCTGTCGTGTGGCCCGTACTCGCTCGGTCTGATCGCCGGAGCCACCGTCTCTGTCCATCACGTTCAGCGCAGAGTCTCCAGGTCAGTGGCTTTTGGACTGCGTCAGTAAGAAATATCATTCATTAGTTATAGCAGGTCTCAGCTGTGTGATTGTAAATATTGTTGCAAAATTTTAACTAATTAAAAAAATTAATGTAACAATAGAAAAAAGTTAATTTAATAATAAATGGCTTCATAAGACAGCTACAGTTTATTTTTACTTTGGTTAAGTGTCATTAAATGTACACTTAAGTCTACGATAAATCAAATCTAAGTATGACCAGCCCAACTGATTATCATACAAGATATAGATATGTCAAAAATGTTAAAGAAAATAAATGTGGTAATATTAAATATGTGTGGATAAATGAATGAATGCATAAATATACAAATAAAGGATTTTTTTTTCTTTTTTATAAACCAAAAGTGGCTATATTGCCAAATGCATTGAAATTTAGTGTAATTAACTTTATACTTCAATCTACAATAAATCAATGTTATTTAATACATATAAAAATAAATTAATGCATAAATCAATGAAATTTTTTTTTTAATAGAATAAAAATAAAAATAAAGAAAGAAGATTCTAAGTAAAGGAGGAAAAGTAATACAAAAATAAATCCAGGACTACATGTAATTAAAAAACAATTATATTTTTTAGCAAGTAATTAATTTATATGACATTTTTGGAGGTTTTTCCCTCCATATAGCTTTATATTTTAGGTATGTTTACTTCAAATGATATGGATTATATAGTAAATCTCAACAGCTTGATTGTTTGTATTATTGCAAAATATTAACTGTATTATCATCCGACTTTAAAGCTGCTTTGAATCAGGAAGTATTGTGAAAAGTTCTGAGCTGATGAGTCTGACTTGATCTCGAGTGATGTGTGTGTGTGTGTGTGTGTGTGTGTTTCAGAGCGTGTAACGTGTACTGCCGCTCTCTGCCCATCAGCTGTGTGAGTGTCACTGATCTGACGTCAGTCTGTTCAAGGCAAGTCACACACTTATTTACACACCTGTGTTTGTTTCAGTGAGGGTCAGGACTCTGATCACAGCTGACAACACACACACACACGCACACACACACACGCTCACACACACAAACACACACACACACACACACACAGCAGAGAAATAAAGAGTACAGGTGACTTCATGATAATAATAATAATTGTGATGGATAAGTGATGATATCAGTTCAGTTGTTAATGTGTTGTGGTGAATACTGTAGTACAGTGATGTGGTCTCTCTGTAGGTCAGGCGTGGCTCCGTCTCCTCCTCCCATGATGCTCTTGGGCGAGTGGGCGTCGGGCCGGGCGCAGTGCTGTGTGCTGGCTCAGGTCAAAGGTCACGTGGTGTGTGTGTTGTCTCTGCGGCTGCAGTGGACGTGTTCTCTCTGCGGGAGCATCTTCAGACAGGTCCGGATCATTTATACAGTCGAGACTATGCAGGGTTATTTAACTTCCTGGACCTAAACCTCTGTCAGACTTTGCACTGTTTATTTCATTTGTGTCTTTGTTCTGTTGTGTTTTATTTTCTGCGGTTTGAATGTTCATGTTATATATTTCGGTTGCATTTGTGAGTTAATAAAAATGTAGATGGTTGTTTAAAATATGTGCATAATATCATAACATTGATAAATCGACTGATATACTGCAGAATTGTGTGGTAGGAGGTATCTGAGAATCGATGTCATATATTCGTGACGGACCCTCTCTCCGATCTACATCCGTGTGCAGCATTACTTCCTGTCCGCCCTCTTTTCAGCCGTGTTAGTGTCAGAAGTATTCTTCATGGTTTTTGACCCCGTGACCTTTTTCGTTCTCGCAGACGTCCTGTGGCCGAACTCACCCTCCATGTGACTCGACCAGCGCAGTGTTTCAGGCCGAGGCCAAGTGAGTGTGTGACAGTGTGAGAAACACGTCCTGATGATTCAGCCACTGATCACGTGTGTCTGATGTGTGTGTGTGTCTGTGTGTGCGTCTGTGTCTCTGTGTGTTTATGTGTGTGTGTTTCTGTCTCTGTGTCTCTATGTCTCTGCGTGTGTTTGTGTCTCTGTCTCTGTGTGTGTGTGTGTGTCTGTCTCTGTGTCTCTTTGTGTCTTTGTGTGTGTGTCTCTTTGTGTCTTTATGTCTCTCTGTGTGTGTCTATGTCTCTTTGTGTGTGTGTGTGTGTGTCTCTCCGTGTGTCTCTCTCTCTGTGTGTCTCTGTCTCTGTGTGTGTGTGTGTGTGTGTGTGTGTGTCTCTTTGTCTCTTTGTGTCTTTATGTCTCTCTGTGTGTGTCTATGTCTCTCTGTGTGTGTGTGTGTGTGTGTGTCTATGTCTCTGTGTGTGTTTGTGTCTCTCCTTGTGTCTCTGTCTCTCTATGTCTCTCTCTGTGTGTGTGTGTGTGTGTGTGTCTCTCTCTCTCTGTGTGTCTCTATGTCTCTCTGTGTGTGTGTGTTTCTGTATGTGTCTCCGTGTGTGTAGGGTGGTGGTGGAGGACGGCTCTGCTGATGCTCACGTCTGGTTCTCTTCTGACGCCGTCTGCGACCTGCTGAAGTTGAATGCGGGTCAGTGGGAGGGGCTTCAGAGACACGTTAAGGTCAAAGGTCATGTGAAGGTGTACACACGAGGACGCAACATGGTAAGAGTTAAAACACCTCGCGTAAATGAGTGCTTCCATATAATCACTCACTGTGTGTGTGTGTGTGTGTGTGTGTGTGTGTGTGTGCAGACGTGTGACGAGGACCCTGATGACGCTGTAGTTCAATATCTGAGCCGTTTGTGCTCCAGCACCGCTGTGTGTCGACCGATTCACCTCACCTGCCGACTGCGAGCTCAGAGAACGGGTAAACACACACACACACACACACACACACACACACACACAGTCATGTTTTAACCATGCATCTGCAGTAGGGCTGTACCCACTGAATGCTAAATGAAGTGTGTGTGTGTGTGTGTGTGTGTGTGTGTGTGTTTCAGGGAAATCTCAGCTGAGGAAACTTCATCGAGGACAAACTGAATTCATCTGCAAATTCACACCTTCACTTCAGTTACACTGCAAACACGTACACACACAATAACCCCCCCCCCCCCCACACACACACACACACTGATACACAATGACTGGCATGCAGCAGACCCGTGTCATGTGATCAGATGCTGCTCACTGTTTTATGTGTTCGATGTTCTGCTGCTGTTTTGGAGCTCTTATCAAAATAATAATAAACAGAATTATGTTTCATCATTTGTTGAGTTAGATTTATAGATTTGAATGTCTTGAGTATCAGTTCAGCTTGAAACCTGTCATCACTAGCCAATCACAGAGTAGGAAAGCATGTTGGGCGGGGCTCCTGACAGATGAGCTCTCAGGGGGCGGAGCTTGCAGACGGTCAGTGATCAGACACACAGCAGCAGGACAGCAGGTATGTCACACATTAAAACACTTCTAGTTTCACTGGGTTTCTCGTGTGTTAGGGTTTTTGGAGGTCTGATATCTTCTCACGTCACTCGTAATGTCAGTTGTGCTCGTTAAATGTTCATTTTAACGGCTCTTATCAAGCACACACAGACCTGTGTGTGTGTGTGTGTGTGTGTGTGTGGACATTGGCTCTCTGTGTGTGTGTGTTTGTAATAGAAATCAATATGTGCAGCAGGAGAGTAAATACAGCTTCAAAGGCAGAACGAGGATCTTCTGAAGTTCTGAAATCACACGAGGGAGAAACTTCCAGAGCTTCTGTTGGTGGTTTAGTTAGTGGTTCGTGGTCGAGGTTGAGTAAAATATATTTTTTAGGAGGAATATGTCTCAGTTCTGGTCTCATATCGTCAGTCTGCTGCAGATTCATTCGGCTTGTGAACTCATGCAGAGATTCCCAAACGTTTGGTCACTTTTTGAGCTCAAACATTTGCTTGAAGCCCTATGAGATATTAACTTAATATTTTAATAATTTAACAACTCACTCATTCACGTTCTCGGTTCTCTGATGTCAGTTATGATATGCAGGTTAACAAATCATTTTTTTTTTTTTTTTTTAGAGAGATTCTATTTTTTTTTTATTGTGATTTAACATTTTTATTATTTAATTAATTACTAATAAGTATTTTATTTTTGTGATTTTTTTTATTTTAATAACACATTTTTATATTTTAATAATTATTTAATACTTTTTTATTTGTTTAACAATTTTTTTTGTTTTATTTTAAAATCATTTGTTTCAATTTTACTTTTTTGCAATTTAATACATTTTTAGGAAGTTTTTATTTGAAAATTTATAGTTTAATTTTACATGTTTGTGATTTAATGCATGCTTTCTAAGTGTTTTATTTTCATTTATTTTAAAATCATTTATTACATTTTTCATTTTTATTTAATTTGTTTGTATTTTATTTTTACCTTTTTATGATATCACTTCTTTTAGTGTAGAATTTTCATTTGCTTTATCATATTTCATATTTTCTAGCTTGTTTAAACTAATTTCTGTGATTTTAAACTGAATCTTCAGATATTTTTCCTCTCCAACATGTTTAAATATTTTAAATCACTGTATGTTTTGTCTATGTGTTTAGAGTTTTTCTTTGGTTTCTCTGCGGGTTTTGAAGCTGCTGGAACAAACTAATAAACCTTAAATATAAGAATAATGCACTTTTTGATAGCACTTTTGTGTGTGTGTGTGTGAGCGTGTCGGTGTGTGTGTGTGAGTGTGTAATATTAATAGCCCTTTATATATAGATGATAACTTTGTTTAGTGCTCCTATGAAAGTTATTGGTATGACTTTGTGAAAATGTAACTACAATACTCAGTGGAATAGCATAGACGTAACCAGTGTTGGGGGTATCGCAAAAGTAATGGGAGTTACATAATCAGATTACTTTTTTTCATGTAACTAGTAAAGGAACGCATTAATTACTTTTTAATTTGCAAGAAATGAATCGGAGTTACTTTTTTAAACGGGTTAAGCAGGTTACTTTGTTTTCCCATATATTGACTGACAAGTCTCCTGGTTCCATATTGGGAGAAATCGAAAAAAACTGATTTAGTATTCATCAAACAAATTAAACCAGTGTAATTCATACTCAAAATATGCCACAAACCTGTAATAAATAACACCAATGTATCTAATCCCATTTTATTAACCAGTGTCATTGCTGATGACCTTCGATGATCCAGTTTAACCATACTAATAAGCAAAAATGACTTATACACCTTTTTTTTTATTGCTGAAGAGTGTTGAACCTTCTTCTCCTGTGTTCTACTGTACAGATGAGAATATGTGTGTGAGTGAGTTTGAGTGAGTGAGTATATGTGTGTGAGTGTGAGAATATGTGTGTGTGTGAGTGAGAATGTGTGTGTGTGAGTGAGTGTGAGTGAGTGTGAGTATATGTGTGTGAGTGTGAGAATGTGTTTGAGTGAGTGAGTTAGTATATGTGTGTGTGAGTGAGTGTGAGAATATGTGTGTGTGAGTGAGTGTGAGAATGTGTGTGTGAGTGAGAATATGTGTGTGTGTGTGAGTGTGAGAATGTGTTTGAGTGAGTGAGTTAGTATATGTGTGTGAGTGTGAGAATATGTGTGTGTGAGTGAGAATATGTGTGTGTGAGTGAGTGAGTGCGTAGAAGTGAGTGAGAATAAGTGAGTGAGTGAGTGTGAGAATGTGTGTGTGAGTGAGTGTGAGAATGTGTGTGTGAGTGAGTGTGAGAATGTGTGTGTGAGTGAGTGTGAGAATGTGTGTGTGAGTGAGTGTGAGAATGTGTGTATGAGTGCGTGTGAGTGACAATATGTGTGTGTGAGTGAGTGTGAGAATGTGTTTGAGTGAGTGAGTTAGTATATGTGTGTGTGAGTGAGTGTGAGAATATGTGTGTGAGTGAGTGTGAGAATGTGTGTGTGAGTGAGAATATGTGTGTGTGTGTGAGTGTGAGAATGTGTTTGAGTGAGTGAGTTAGTATATGTGTGTGAGTGTGAGAATATGTGTGTGTGAGTGAGTGTGAGAATGTGTGTGTGAGTGAGTGTGAGAATGTGTGTATGAGTGCGTGTGAGTGACAATATGTGTGTGTGTGAGTGAGTGTGAGAATGTGTGTGTGAGTGAGTGTGAGAATGTGTGTATGAGTGCGTGTGAGTGACAATATGTGTGTGTGAGTGAGTGTGAGAATATGTGTGTGAGTGTGTGTGAATGCGTGTGAGTGAGTTTAAGAATGTGTGAGTGAGTGTGTATAAGTGAGTGAGAATAAGTGTGTGAGTGAGTGAGTGTGAGAATATGTGTGTGTGAATGCGTGTGAGTGAGTGAGAATATGAGTGTGTGTGTGAGTGAGTGTAAGAATGTGTGAGTGAGTGCGTATAAGTGAGTGAGAATAAGTGTGTGAGTGCGTGTGTGAGTGAGTGTGAGAATATGTGTGTGAGTGTGTGTGTGTGAGTGCGTGTGTGAGTGAGTGTGAGAATATGTGTGTGTGAGTGAGTGAGAATATGTGTGTGTGAGTGAGTGAGAATATGAGTGTGAGAATGTGTGTGTGAGTGAGTGAGAATATGTGAGTGTGTGTGAGTGCGTGTGTGAGTGAGTGTGAGAATATGTGTGTGTGAGTGAGTGAGAATATGTGAGTGTGTGTGAGTGAGTGTGAGAATATGTGTGTGAGTGAGTGAGAATATGTGTGTGTGAGTGAGTGAGAATATGAGTGTGAGAATGTGTGTGTGAGTGAGTGAGAATATGTGAGTGTGTGTGAGTGCGTGTGTGAGTGAGTGTGAGAATATGTGTGTGTGAGTGAGTGAGAATATGTGAGTGTGTGTGAGTGAGTGTGAGAATATGTGTGTGAGTGAGTGAGAATATGTGTGTGTGAGTGAGTTAGTATATGTGTGTGAGAATATGTGTGTTAGAGTGAGTGAGAATATGTGTGTGTGAGTGAGTGAGAATATGTGAGTGTGTGTGAGTGAGTGTGAGAATATGTGTGTGTGAGTGAGTGAGAATATGAGTGTGAGAATATGTGTGTGTGAGTGAGTGAGAATATGTGAGTGTGAGTGAGTGAGAATATGAGTGTGAGAATATGTGTGTGTGAGTGAGTGAGAATATGTGTGTGTGAGTGAGTGAGAATATGAGTGTGAGAATATGTGTGTGTGAGTGAGTGAGAATATGTGAGTGTGTGTGAGTGCGTGTGTGAGTGAGTGTGAGAATATGTGTGTGTGAGTGAGTGAGAATATGTGAGTGTGTGTGAGTGAGTGTGAGAATATGTGTGTGAGTGAGTGAGAATATGTGTGTGTGAGTGAGTTAGTATATGTGTGTGAGAATATGTGTGTGTGAGTGAGTGAGAATATGTGAGTGTGTGTGAGTGCGTGTGTGAGTGAGTGTGTGTGAGTGAGTGAGAATATGAGTGTGAGAATATGTGTGTGTGAGTGAGTGAGAATATGTGAGTGTGAGTGAGTGAGAATATGAGTGTGAGAATATGTGTGTGTGAGTGAGTGAGAATATGTGTGTGTGAGTGAGTGAGAATATGAGTGTGAGAATATGTGTGTGTGAGTGAGTGAGAATATGTGAGTGTGTGTGAGTGAGTGTGAGAATATGTGTGTGTGAGTGAGTGAGAATATGAGTGTGTGAGTGAGTGAGAATATGTGAGTGTGTGTGAGTGAGTGTGAGAATATGTGTGTGTGAGTGAGTGAGAATATGAGTGTGTGAGTGAGAATATGTGAGTGTGTGTGAGTGAGTGTGAGAATATGTGTGTGTGAGTGAGTGAGAATATGTGAGTGGTGTGTGAGTGAGTGTGAGAATATGTGTGTGTGAGTGAGTGAGAATATGAGTGTGTGAGTGAGTGAGAATATGTGAGTGTGTGTGAGTGAGTGTGAGAATATGTGTGTGAGTGAGTGAGAATATGTGTGTGTGAGTGAGTTAGTATATGTGTGTGAGAATATGTGTGTTAGAGTGAGTGTGAGAATATGTGAGTGTGTGTGAGTGAGTGAGTGCGTAGAAGTGAGTGCGAATAAGTGTGAGTGTGAGAATATGTGTGTGAGTGAGTGTGTGTGCGTGTGAATGAGTTGTTAGTGTGAATGCGTGTGAGTGAGTGAGTTTGAGTGCGAGTGAGTGAGAATATGTGTGTGTGTGAGTTAGTGTGAATGTGTGTGAGTGAGTGAGAATATGAGTCTGAGTGTGTTTGTGCAAGTGAATGCGTGTGAGTGAGTGCATGTGAGAATATGTGTGTGAGTGAGGGTAAGCGTGATTTCACTAAGTACAACATGTTCTTGGATCAGCATCCTTGTTGATCCTGGAACAACATTCCAATCAATCAATCAGAATTGAGATATAAACTTTTCAGAAAATGTCTGTTTTAGGCTTATAACCAGAGTTTGGTGCTTCTACACCCTTCTTAATCAGTTACCATGTCCCTCTGATTTTAGGAATGAATTTTGGGTAGTTTTAGGTTTAGGGGTAGGGATTGGGTAAAGTCTATATTTTTGGACAATAATGTTGATCCAGGATCATCGGAAGATGTTGATCCAGGAACATGTCTTACTTTGTAAAATCATCACTGTGAGTAAGTGTTTGAGTGTGAAAATATATGTGTGTGAGTGTGTGTGTGTGTGTATGTGTGGAGAAGAGAGTGCATGTGAGAATATGTGAGTGAGTGAGAATATATGTGTGGGTGTGTGTGTGAGAACTTGTGTATGTGAGTGAGTGTGTGTAAGTGAATGTGAGAGTATGTGTGTGTGGTGTGAGTGTGCGAGAGAGTGTGTGAGTGAGTGAGTGAGAATGTGTGTGAGAATATGTGTGTGTGTGGAGAAGAGAGTGCATGTGAGAATATGTGAGTGAGTGAGAATATATGTGTGGGTGTGTGTGTGAGAACTTGTGTATGTGAGTGAGTGTGTGTAAGTGAATGTGAGAGTATGTGTGTGTGTGTGAGTGTGCGAGAGAGTGTGTGAGTGAGTGAGTGAGAATGTGTGTGTGTGTGTGTGTGTGGAGAAGAGAGTGCATGTGAGAATATGTGAGTGAGTGTGTAAGTGAATGTGAGAGTATGTGTGTGTGTGTGTGGTGTGAGTGTGCGAGAGAGTGTGTGAGTGAGTGAGAATGTGTGTGAGAATATGTGTGTGTGTGGAGAAGAGAGTGCATGTGAGAATATGTGAGTGAGTGTGAGAGAGTGCATGTGAGTGAGTGAGAATGTGTGTGAATGAGAATTTGTGTGTGTGAGTGTGTGTAAGTGAATGTGAGAGTATGTGTGTGTGTGTGTGAGTGAGAATGTGTGTGAGAATATGGGTGTGTGTGTGTGTGTGGAGAAGAGAGTGCATGTGAGAATATGTGTGTGAGAATTTGTGTGTGTGTGTGTGTGTGTGTGGAGAAGAGAGTGCATGTGAGAATATGTGAGTGAGTGTGCATGAGTGCGTGTGAGTGAGTGAGAATGTGTGTGAATGAGAATTTGTGTTAGTCGGTGTGTTATTGAATGTGAGTGTGTGTATGTGTGTGAGAGAGTGTACGATAGTGCATGTGAGTGAGAGTGTGTGTGTGTGTGAGTGACTGTGAGTGTTTGAGAGTGAGTGTGGTGAGAATGTGTGTGTGAATGAGTGAGTGTGCATGTGAGTGAAAATATGCGTGTTTGTGTGTGTTAGAGAAAGTGGGTGTGTGAGAGAGAGAATGAGAGTGAGTGAGTGAGTGTGTGAATGAGTGAGTGTATGAGAGTGTGTGAAAATGTGTGTGTGCTAGAGAGAGTGAGTGTGAGAGTATATATGTGTGTGTGTGTGGAAAGTGTGTGTGTGGTTAGAGTGGGAGTTTGAGTGTGTGTTGCTGGTGTTCGGTGCTGGCGGGTGTGTCTCTGGTGCTGTGGTTTATCTGTCGCTGGTCAGCAGAGATAGACTGAGGAATGCAAGAGATGTTGGTGATGTCGTCAGCGCTGGGACTGATGGGAAATGAGCTCAAGCTCGGCTGATGTTGCATCACATCTGTTGACTTTACTGATCCGGTCAAAAACACAGGAGTTTCCAACATGACACAAATAATCAACAGTCATGATGTGATGCTGAGAGACGATCTCCCCGTGGAATAAACTCTCGTTAGGATCAATGACCATTAAAGAGCATGAGACAGATGTTGTGTTTCGTACAGGTTATCACTAGCTATTTATTGTGAGGTATGTATAACTAGCTGTATATAAAAACAGTGGAACTCTGTTTAATGTCTCTAAGTGTGTGTGTGTGTGTGTGTGTCACAGGTGTTGAAGGATGATGGATTCTGTCACAGGTTTGATGTCTGGGGTAAGATTCATTCAATAATCTCTTCATTATTTCATTCATCTGCTGATCACCGTAAACATATATGCATTACTTTAAATTTAAAAGTCTTTGAACTTCTTCTTTCTGTTTTTGTATCTGGCAAATTTGGTTATTATTATTTAAGGAATATTTTGTATTTTTACACACACACACATACATACATGAATATATATATGAATACATCTTTTTTATATCTACATAATTTAGATGATTATTTCATTTTATTTGTATCAATTTAAACTAAATGAAAATAAGAAATATTATGTCGGCCTCTAGCTGGAATTAAAGTTTACAGTTTTTAAATTTAATTTTATTTCAGTTAACTATTATTTTGTTTCCAGTAATTTTTTTTTAATAGTTTTGATTTTAGTTAATTATAATAGTTAAAGACTATAATTCTCACGTGACTGTGTGTCTTTATTATTATTCTACTTAAAACAGTGATAGTTGAAATGTCCACTGTATGTTTATTACTGTAAACACATTCATTGTGCTTTTATTTTGGAGTTGATTGGCAGTTGATTGTGTGTGAGCAGGTGGCAGGGGGCGGAGCTCAGGCGAATGAGGGTGTGGAGGAAGGGGGCGGAGTCAGGCGGAGAGTCCCTCCGGTTGAGCTGAAGCTGGTCCCGCTGGAGGAGGGGTCAGAGGTCACGCTGAACAGTGACATGATGATCCTGCATCGGCAGATGGACCGCAGGAAAGCAGCCGTCTACCTCACACTGAGCGGCCTGCTGATCTTCACTACAGGTTTAACACACACACACACACACATTATATTTTTTTATAATGTTTTGCTCCTGCAGTGCAATGTAAGGTCATGGGATGATTCCAGTGATAGTGTGCTGTAATGCTCTAGGATCAGTGTCTGGTCTCGTCCACAGCGTTCCTGCTGGGATACGTGGCGTTCCGTGGAATGTGTCGTCTGTGCGGGAATGAAGGGGATCTGATTCCTCTGAGCGACGCGGCGGGAGCTCAACACTCGCCCGAGGGAGGAGTCATGTACATGGCTGAGCTCAGAGAGATGCTGAAGAAATACCTGAAGGAGGAGAGGATTGAGAACACACTCAGGTCAACAGCTGCTGCTATTCACTGTCCGTCACTCTGAGACGGCTTTAGAAATAGAGTAAATCTGTAAATAGAAATAGAAATAAAGGTAACTTGACTAAACATTACATTAAAAAAGTCACATGAATGATTAAACTTTTTTAAAATGTAAAAAAATAAAACATTTAAAATTAAATAAAAAATGAATTTAATCATATATTTTTTTAATTACACAAAAAAATATTTTAAAATGTAACAGTCAAAATATAACATATATTTATAATGTTTGTGTGTGTATATATAATTATAACACTTACTAAAAATTAAACATAAAAATATACAATTTAAATAAATCAAATTATTAAAAAATTAAAGTAAATAAAAAAAAAAACATTTCTGAAGTCATAAAAATGTCTAATTAAAAGATTTCTTTAAAACAGCCAAAACAAAACAAAAATTCTAAAAATTAAATCATAACATAGTATTTTAAAATAAAAAATCTAAGTCAATATAAACACAAACAAATATTAAATCATAATGTCAAATTAAATTAAGTCTTTTAAATTAAAACAATAAAAGAATACAAAATATTTAATCATGAAAATGTAAAATAAAAATGTGATTATTGTACAAAAAAATGGTAATAATTCATTAAATATTAATATTTTTATGTATAAAATCTTAAAATAAACCCACAAAGATAAAATAAAAATAAAAAAACATTTTTCTTAACCAATTTACCAAAATGACTGGTAAGAACTTAACGTGTTGGTGTTGATGTGGTGTTTTGGTTCAGGCGTGTGAGCCGGGCGTCTCATCCTCCGGGCTCTTCAGAAGGAAACGCAGTGGCCAGAGAAATCCTCCAGAACCTGCAGAACCTGCGCATGGATCACACCTGGACCGACTCGCACTACGCCACGCTGCAGTTTCCCTCCAGGTGAGCATCTGTCTGCCATTCGCTGAGCCAGAGCCACTTCAGCCAATCACACGCCTGCCCTGCTCCCACAGGACGAAGCCCAACATGCTCTGGTTCGTCGATTCCGAGGGGGCGGAGCTTGAGGAGATTCCGCTGGACAGCGAGGGATACTGCGCCTACAGTGCCACGGGAACAGCCACGGTAACCGTGGCGACCGCATACACACACACACACACACACCAGTGCAGCGCATCAGTAGTGTGTGTTGAGTGTGTGTTGTTGTGCAGGGAGGTGTGGTGTACGTGAACTACGGCCGGCGCGAGGACTTCGAGCAGCTGCGTGTGCTGGGCGTCGCCCTCAACGGCTCCATCGCCGTGGCGCGGGTGGGAGGAAGCGTGAGCTTCGCCGAGAAGGTGTGGCTTGCTCAGGAGGCGGGGCTTGTGGGCGTGCTCATCTACCCTGACCCCGCCGATGTCCCGCAGGATCCACGGCGACTCGGCCTCCACAGCAACGCCGTCATCTCTGAACACGTACACACAGTGTATTTTATTTAATCTACACAAGACACTTACTAAAAATGTCCATTTAAAACATATTATTTTAAATTCAGTCAATCAAAATAAAGCGCTAATAATTGAATTACATAAATGTCAAATTAAAATTAATTATTTTAAAACAATGAGAGACACTGAAAAATTGTATTCACAAAAATACAAAAAATTTGATTTTTAAAACATTTTTATTTTTCATGTTCCTGAGTCTTTCCTTAATAAATTATAGATAATTTAGTTATTAAAATTATAAATAAATTAGATAATTTTCTTATACAAATATTTTATTGTTTTATTCTTTTATTTTGAAAGAATATAAATTTATAAATTATTTATTTTAGAAAAATATTTTTATAATCTACTTTGTGCTTTTTTGTGAGAATTCAAAAATCTTATTTCATATTATTTTTTTAATGTTTTTATATTGCTAAAATATATATAATTATAGTTTAAAAAAAATATTAAATAGTCTCTTTTTTATTACTTTTTTCTTAGTTTTTAAGAGTTGAAATTTACCAGAATTTGTCTGTTTTAAGACTTTATTTACTCCTTTTTAATAGATTTGTAGAAGTAGCTAAAACTGTACTTTTCATAAGAATTTTTGTAAATAAAAAAAAAAAATGTCATAACATTTTGTATTAATAAAGTCCAAGGCTAGTCAAACTTCTTTAAGAGAGAATCCCAGCGCAGTATCATCAAACCTGCTGAAGATGATCAGGTCCATGCATATCTGTTCTCTGAATGTTGTTAAAACGTGTCTGGAAATAATCATTTCCTGTCACCGTAGGTGCATCTGGGCTCTGGTGACCCGTTCACACCTGGATTTCCCTCCTTTAATCACACCCAGTTCCCGTCCACCCAGTCCTCAGGCCTGCCAATCATCCTGGCTCAGCCAATCAGTGCCAACGTTGCTTCCAAACTGCTCAGGTAAGCCCCGCCCCCTTTCATTGCTCGACCACACCATC